>NW_017306374.1:189709-215742 GCF_000935625.1 Nanorana parkeri
GGACGGGGGAGGGGGCGGGTACAGCTGGCTCTGCCTCTAGATAGGCAGAGCCAGCTGTCACTCACGCAGCTGGGCGGGTCCAGACATAATTGTCGGGATCTGTTTCCGCTGCAGTGTCTCGGTACAGCTCGCGGTATACTGAGCTTAGGGTGACGGGAGGACGCTAGTTTGTGTCCTCCCGTTTCCCTTCGGAGAACTATGGGGAAAAGCCCTAACCCCATAGTTCTCCTTTTAAGCACTAGCTTTGGAATGCTTAGTGTTGTATCTTATCACCACTCCTTTGTGCTGAAGAGATATTATATTACTTGATTGCCTTGCTTGTTGTTGATCGACCCAGATTGACCTGACTACTATATTGTCTGCTCCCTGTCCATGACCCCTGCCTGTATCTGGCTACTCTCTTACATGCCACCAGCCCAGGACCTCTGCCTGGACCTGACTACTCTTCTGCCTAATGTTTCGTGTACGGTTTCCACGCGGTCCTGAGGGCCTTGAAAAA
The DNA here is from genome assembly GCF_000935625.1 of Nanorana parkeri. Lineage (NCBI taxonomy): Eukaryota > Metazoa > Chordata > Amphibia > Anura > Dicroglossidae > Nanorana > Nanorana parkeri. The sequence continues at coordinate 190,209 of NW_017306374.1, forward strand.
AGAAAGGTGCTTCTAAGTGGGGGGCCCAGGATACAGTTCACAAATACAAGGTACAGTGAGAGTGGGAAAAGAGTCCAAAAAGAGTTTATTTATTAATTCATATTGAGTTAATGTTAAAGCAAGGCTAAAACCCAAATACAAATGACATAGATTTCACATAAATAAAATAATAGCGTCCCTGGTAATCATGTGTGACGACATTTAAAAATAACATTTAAATAATTTAAAATTGTGTTAAATATTAAAATTAACCTCAAATAATGAAAAAAGTACCGTACATTTCGAACAAAAAAAATGTTTTCCCTATGTTATGCTAGAAAACATTTATTTTTACCCATATTTTTGGTATTTGGGCTTCTTTTGTGCTCTTTCACTATTGGTTGATGCTCTTGTTGGACATTGTATTATTTTTATTATTCTTATTATTCAGGATTTCAACAGTGCTTTTTTATGGTTAAAACTGACAAACATATCATCACTTCCCTACTCGATCCAAAACTAAAAAAAACAAAAAACATTTTGGCTTGAATAAAGGTTTAACTCACAGACATTTTTTTTTATATAGAGGTTCATTTTGGCTTTGGTTCAGTCTGTTGTTTGTCCTGGAGTGGTACACTTTGGGGAGGGTTTAGGTGGACATGTAGGAGGTTGTTTTGGGGGGATTGTTGGGTCACATTCCTGGATGAATTTCACAGTGGTGCAGGTTTTAGGATTGGGAGTGGAACATTTAGTGATTGGCTGAGCAGTGGATCCTGGAGTTATAGGGGGTAAAAAAGCAGCTTGAGCTATGTTAGATGTGGCTGATTCCTGGAGGTTTTTATCAATCGCAATCAAAGCAAAGTACAAGACTGTCCCATTTGCAGTATCAAGCATTTGATTAAGTTGAAATTCTTCTCTTGTTCCAGCTGGGCTTGGAGTAACACTGGAAATATCCATCAGGGTGGATCCTTTAAAGTTGTCCCTGAGTTCTTTAATATTCTTGTTCATCCCTAATTTATAACTCTGAGCTGAAAAAAGATGAACACGCTATGATTAAATATTCACAACCACGCCTAAAGTATTTTTATTTTATAAATGCACTGATAGTCAATATACAGCTAAATGTTCTGCCATATAAGTATTCCCATCATATGCCACTTTGGTTGAACCCCAATTTGTCATAATTTTATCTCATCCCAGACCTGGTACCTTGGGCTTCATAGCGTATAAAACCTCAAGCACATATTGATGAAGACAATACTCTTATTTCCTTTGACAGGTGAAAACTCAAGTTTACATTACCTAATACTTATTATTTAGATACCTGGAACTATGGCATGCTTTTCACACCCCGTTTGGTGCAATGCAGCTGGAGGTGCAAACCTCTAGAATAGAACCTCTCATGCATAATGAGTCTTTGGCCAAGCATCTATCCACAATCTACAAAGCTCTCCAACCCAATATACTCATAGGCCTTCTCTAGTGATGGCTCTTGGATGCTCCAAGTCTTGACTCAGAAGACTGGAAAGACATATGGGGTTATCTGCTAACAAATCTAGCCTCAGAGAGGGATAGATTGATCCAATTCAAGATCCTCCACAGAATGTATCGGTCACCAGGTAGTATACATGGGATGTACCCTCATTCTTCATCACATTGCTGGAGATACTGGTATGAGAAAGCTGATTTCATCCATATGCTATGGACATGCTTGGCTATCCAAGTGTACTGGCATGTGATACAATATTTTGTTGCATCCATAACTACCACTGTGATCCCTATGACAGTCGAGGTCTGTCTTTTGGCTTTGGAGGGTTCGATGGCTCCAACTCGTATTTCAGAAATGTTTTTAGTCTTCTGTTGTTTTATCCAAGAGAAGCCATCATTCTTAAGTGGAAAGCCCCAGTGGCCCCCTCAGATTTCTGGAGGTCACTGGTCAACTTGACCCTACCGTATTATAAGGCTACCTATGAATTCAGGGGGTGTGTAGCTAAATTTTACACAGTTTGGGATCTTTGGATGTCCTTGAACCTTACCACTGGTTAACTACACAGCAGAGTTTTGAGGAGTGAGGTTGCTAGGGGGGTTTTCTATGAGGGATCTCTCTGTTTCACTGTACTGTACCTCTGACATTCTGTGTGTGGAGTGGAAGTGTTTTGCAATTTTTATTTATATACTACTTGTACCTATGCAGAATGTTATCCTTTCTTGTACCATGTTAAGGTGTATCATAGGGTGGGCGGCACAGAGCTGACTGACTTCTCTTTTCGGGTTTTGTTTTTCTTGTTTTTACCACCTTCATTGCCTCTTGTTTGGGTTTTTAATTTTTGTTCCTTGTGATGTTTAGCCAGGGGTATGCCTCATATGGCTTTGTCTTGTATTACATTATTAAACCTGTTTAATAAAGAGAATTTCTCCAAAAAAAAAAAAAATTACATTTTGTTAAATTAGATTTGAATACCTGTTGGACTGCAAGGCTGGCTTGAAATTCACTCACAGTATTTATATAATTAAATGTATTAAAATAGTGTGTAAATAAAAAATCCAGTCCTCTTTCCCAGACTCTGCTTTGCTGGGGTTGCGTATGTATTTGATAGTAACTGATTTAAAGTGCAGATAACTATTAAGGGTTAGATCCTTTGACAGCTTTTTATTGGTGTCCTCATTTACGATCCTTGCTTACTTCTTGTCCAAATTAATTCCATTTTATTTGATAGTAAATTAGGAGAAATGCCCCCAGTGAGGACACAGGCAGCGAGTATTCTAGAAGTGAGGAATCTTTAGAACCTCTGTCAGGATTTTATTGCTCTCTGTGCCGGCATGAGGGAGATTTCCATTCCCAGTAAGATACACAGCGTGGATCACGGAGGAACAAGGAAAGGGGGATATTCGACTTGGAGGACATGCTGGGGTTGTTTTTCAAAAGATAACTGTATCCTTTTACCTGCGCATCAACCACCTATAACATCAAGTGTGCTGTGCTAAAATTTATTACCCTTAGAGCATGTATCAGGTGTATGCATTGTGCATCAATGACCTATAACAGTGATGGCAAACCTTTTTGAACCCGAGTGCCCAAACTGCGACGCAAAATCTATTTATTTATCTCAAAGTAAAATCCTGCAAAGCCCACTAAAAGGTATTGCACAGCCCCCCTGTGACTCCTTGGTGGGCTGTGCATAATCTATCCTGGGCCCTGCCAGCACAGTGCTCCTGCCTTACACGGAAAGCCCAGCCTTCACTGCTGCCTCGACGTCTCCTCCATCGCGGTCTCTGCCTTTGCCTCAGTCTTGCCTCATCTCCCCGTCTCCGCACCCTGTCTCATGCCGCTCCGTCTCTCGATCTCACTCTGTCTCCGCCCCCTGTCTCATGCAGCTCCGTCCCCGTCTCATAACCTTGGCTCGCGTGCCAGCAGAAAGGGCCTTGCGTGCCATAGGTTCGCCACCACTGACCTATACCATCAAGTGTGCAGGACACTTGATGGTGATTGATGCATAGTGCATACACCTGATACATACTCTAAAGGTGCCCATACACTGCACGATTCTCGTACGAGAATCGCGGGAAATCCCGCGATCCTACGAGCATCGTGCAGTGTGAATGAAGACGTGCGACCGTTTCTACTGTACGGTGGCACGTCTTTTGTCTAAGGAGCATGCTAGAAAACCAGCCGAAAATCCTACGATTTTCGGCTGGTTTGAACGGTGCTCGGGAGACAAATGCCGAACGGGCCGGTGTGCGCACGCGCACACTGCCCGTTCAGCATTGCAGTCATCGGAAGCCCGCCCCTCAGGGGGGCGGGGTTGCGATGATCGCAAGTACGATCTGCCTGTCCAAGATGGGCAGATCGTACGTTTTTTTTTTTTAGGTACTTTACAACCATCGCAAGACTAAGGTCTTGTGGTGTATGGCCACCTTAAGGGTTAATACCCTTTTAACACTTGATACATACTCTAAGGGCCAATACCTTTTAGCACAGCACATGTGATGTTATAGGTGGTTGATGCGCAGTGTGTACACTTGATACAAATTTAGGGGTTAATACCTTTTAGCACAGCACATGTGATGTTATAGGTGGTTGATGCGCAGTGTGTACACTTGATACAAATTTAGGGGTTAATACCTTTTAGCACAGCACATGTGATGTTATAGGTGGTTGATGCGCAGTGTGTACACTTGATACAAATTTAGGGGTTAATACCTTTTAGCACAGCTGCACAATCCACGCGGGGAGGTTTGTTATCCTAAAGCGCAGATCATTATTGGATTCAACCATCACACCGAACACAACTGCTCTGGGATAAAAAGGACATAAGGCAAATTAAGCCTGGTCCTCTTATAGATATCCAGATACTGAGCATTGAAATAAATGCGCTTCTTATACTCCTAAATGTTCATGTCAATAAAGTAGGTAACAGCCACCATACCTAGCACCTACAGCTGTTTTAGTTATTGGCCCATAAACAAAAGACTAGTAAATCACCATTAAAGAAAGAAACATACCAGTTCCCCAATCCAGATCATCCCCAGTCGCGGTCCATGATAAGACAACTCTGTTTTCTTTAATCTGAGCTTCCAGGTCTGTAATTTTTGATGGTGGATAGATGTATTTGCCTGCATCAGCTACGGCAGACACCACGAAAGAGCTTCCAGTTATGGCTCTTTTGAAGCTTCCTACTGCAGGTAGAACCGCATCACCCAGAGGATCTGATGGTTTCATAACAACTTTACCTGTAACAATTATGAATGTAGCAAATACTGAAAACCACAAATTAATTTTACGAAACTATCAGACGTCCAGCCTGCTGGCTTCTCTGCACAACTCTGCTTGAGGAAATGTGAATGCTCTCAGATTGCCTGAAACCTCATTAACACTTTACTATATTGTGACTATCACTAGACAAGCTCACATACAGGTGAAACTCGAATAATTAGAATATGGTGCAAAGTTCATTTATTTCACTAATGCAACTTAAAAGGTGAAACTAATATATGAGATAAGACTCATTACATGCAAAGCAAGATAGTTCAAGCCGTGATTTATCATAATTGTGATGATTATGGCTTACAGCTCATGAAAACCCCAAGAACCCCAAATCCACAACCTCAAAAAAGTAGATTATTACATGCAATCAATAAAACAAGGATTGTACAGAGAACAATATCGGACCTCTGAAAAGTACAAGCATGCATATGTACTCAGTACTTGGTTTGGACCCCTTTTGCAGCACTTACTGCAATTACTGCCATTACTTTTGCACTATATTCTAATTATTCGAGTTTCACCTGTATTGTACTTGATACTTATTCTGTTATTTGTATGGATAAAAAAATATAAATATTTCTTGAGAAAAAAAAATCCTCCCTCCACCAAACTGTCCCAAACCAGTAGCTTCTTCCCCTCAATCCACACTATTATAAGGAGCTCAATTATATTTTCTCCTCTATCATTCTTCCCTTTTATGTTTATCATCCTCTCTGGGCTTTATGTCTGTGTTTTTTCTTTTCACTGTCCTCTCTTGCTTTGGCATTCTCTTTTTTTTCTGCTTTAAAAGAGAACTATGGGGTAAATGTTTTCCCCCATAGTTGTCTTTAGGGTCACGGGAGGACATATACTAACCTCCACCCGTGACCAAAGCTCAGTAGTGAGCGGATCGGTGCATGTCTCTGCTCACTTCCCGATCGATAGAGCCGACCTGTGACTGTTTCATTGTCACAGGTTGGCTTTAACTATGAGGATGAATGGAAATCACTCACCTCATAGATCTCCTTTAAATTCTTCTTGAACATAACTTACTTACTATAACTTGGCATGTTTTTATGGTTTTTTTGCCAGCTTTATATATCAATAAGGTCCATGTTATAAGTTCAATTATCCAGTCTTGTACCAGATCCAACAGCTAGTGGTTTGTTGATCACCAAAAAAAGGTTATAATAATTTTTTTGTTTAAGTAAGCATAAATATGAACCAAGCCTTATTATTTTTAGATCCCATCTGCACACTTAGTATGGAGAGTCTTTGCTTTTTTTTTTTTCTTCTTAACTTTATAATTGCGACAAATGTCTCACCATTTTCCACGAAGCCTCGTAAGTAGAAAGCACGGCCTCTGGGATGCGTCAGCCTGCATTCACCTTCTTCCCCTTCCACCCGTACTTTCACATTGTATCTCCCATTTACAGGGAATGTAAAAAAATACTTGGAGTAGATGCCGTCATTCTTTGCTATATCAGCACCTTTGCAACAAAAGATGACAGAATCGTAAGCCAGACATGCACCCCAAATGCAGGAAAGGAACGAAAACAAGAAACAATGGAAACATGGCCTATAATTCTAATCTACCGGAATACACTTCAGCTGTGTCATCTGTGCTGTACATGATACCGTATACATGATAAGGACAGCTTGCCATTGACTGCATACCTGAGCTTTGGAAGCTTGTGGAAGCCAGTGGTTCAACTATACTTCTCTTAAAGCAAACCTACCAATCATTATAAACCTTTTAAACCAAAATCCCATCCTTGATAGCACAGGTATTACCTTTGTTAACCAGAAAACTCTGTTCTCTGTCCCCTTTGATTTAAAGTAAGTATATCAAAATACATTTGTTTAGCTTTGGATAGAGTAGGTGAAGGTTAAGGCACCCTGTGAGGGTTTTTTTGTGTTCTCTGTGTCCCATGTCCCATTGGGGACTTTTCCCTTCACTTTCTGTTCTATGGACACAACAGGAAGTAAGATGAGATATCTTCAAGACTGGGGGATATGCCCTCTCAGTTCCCCAGTGGAAGATTTATTTTCATTTCCTGTGACTTTTTTGGCTTCTGGCCTAAGCTAAGCGCTTAGCAAGTTTCTTCCCCCCACCCAATAATCAGTGGCCATTAAGAACATTAAAAGAACACTGGGGTAAGTGTTTTTCCCCATAGCTTTTTTTAGGGTCATGAGAGAACATACAGTATACTAACCTCCTACCGTGACCTAAAGCTCAGTATATCGTGGGCAATGCTGAGAGCGCCGCAGCCAGGACGGATCCTGACAATACTGTCGAGATCCACCCAGCCGTGTGAGTGACAGCTGGCTCTGCCTATCTAGAGAGCTCCTCCACTCAGCGGTGGAGGATCGGAGAGGGAAGCGGGGGAATCCCTGCAGGGTGCGGTGACTGACAGTCACCGCTCCCTGCAGGGAGACGATTGGGAAGTGAGCAGCTTGGCGGCATGTTTCTGCTCTCTTCCCGATCCATAGAGCCGACCTGTGACAGCTTCTTTGTCACAGGTCGGCTCTAACTATGAGGGTGAGAGGAAATAATTCACCTCATAGTTCTCCTTTAAGGCACCCTGTGAGGTTTTTTTTGTGTGCTCTCTGTGTCCCATTGGGGAAATTTTCCCTTCACTTTCTGTCTTATGGACACAACAGCAGGAAGCAAGATGAGATCCCTTCAAGACGGGGGGATTTATTTTCATTTCCTGTTCCCGTGACTTTTTTAACTTCTGGCCTAAGCTAAGCCCTTATCAAGTGTCCAACCCCCCCCCCCCATCCCCCCCCCAATAACATCAGTGGTCATTAAGAGCATTAAGTGGCTGGGGGAAGACAGAAAGGAAATACTAAAGAGTATCACATGTATAAAAATTTGCTTGGGCAGCTGATAATACACAATATGCTAGGTGCACATTTCATCTTACGGGAAGATTGCTGTTAAAATGAATGTTCTGGTGACAGGGTCTCTTTTGGGCAGCCTATCTATTATAAACAGGCTGCTACTGAACCTCAACAGATTAAAAATAATACTTTTTTAATCAATACAATATTGAATTACATGTTCAGCTTTACTGTTCAGTGGGGAGCCATCCACAATAAATGGCACCCCAATGCACCGCATATAGAGCAAGTGTGTTGCCAAGTGTTGTGTTAATGCGCAGATTTTAGCGCACACCGCCACAATATGAAGCTGTGAATGGTCCCTCAGTGCCCAATTTCTACTGTCCGTTGCATTCAGTAAAATCTGAAAGGCGGCCTGGGCCAAAATGACAATTTACTGTGAAGAAACAAATGGTAAATACCGAAAAATGTAAAAATATGAACAAAATGTGATCAAATGGCTGAGTGAACCTATGTATAAAGACATAGAAATTACCTGCTCCATTGTCCAGAAGTTCAAGTAAAGTAAGGCTGCCTTCTTCTGAACTGATTTTAGCGGTGACCCTTGCCCCTTTAACTGGCAGTAGACCTTGGCTTACTGTTGCATACACAATCATGGGCGTGGGGTAATTATTTGTGTCCTTGTTCATGTAAACGTCTACAGTGATCGGTGGCACGTTTGCATTTCCAGCTTTGGATGTCACTACCAGACCTAAGACCTGACTGTATGTAATTGTATTGCACAGGACATAGGACCAGACTCCAATCTGCAAATAGACAAAGGGGATTTGTTAAAGAACCAAGGTACTCAGCAAAAACCCAATAATAATAATACTTAGGGATGCACCGATACCAAATGACAATGCAAACTGTTTATAAATAGAGCCCTTACTGTCCCAGTACTTAGTAAAAATTCAGCTTTTTTTTTCTTCTAATAAAAGTTATTTCTGAATAACATAATAAAAGTAATAAAACAGGGAAATAGTACCATGGCCGATTCAGGGATCTTCAGCCTGCTTAGGTGGGCAGAGTTATGGATAGTGATGTTGTCTGTAGAATATACATTTCCTGCTGGATCTATTAAGTTGATATTCGGTGCAGCAGACTGCCAGGTAACAGTGAAGAATGTCTCCCCACCCACTGTACTGTCTATGAGGACAGTGCCATTCAAGCAGTCACCTGGATTCACAATGAAACTGTTGCTTTCTAGCTGTAACATAAAAAGGAAATAAACATGATCTATTATCCATAACAGAGCAGCACATTCAAATCCACTTTAGGACCAGAGCAATGTGTGCTTTTCAGTGCAGTATGAGTTTGGCTACTAATATTTTTCTTCTGTAAGAGATTCATCTGAATCAATACCTTTTATCAGGGCCGCCATCAGGGGGGTACGTCCGATACTCATGTAAGGGGCCCAGGCAGCCTGAGGGCCCACCCTGGACCCTTACCTGAGTATCAGCCGACGGTGACAGGCCAGGAGGTGGCTGGGCCCCCTACAGCGCCAGAGGAGGCTTGGCCGGGGGAGGGGGCGGTATGCTGGCTCGCGGTATACTGAGCTTTGGGTGACGGGAGGACGCTAGTTTGTGTCCTCCCGTTCCCCTCAGGAGAACAAAGCCCTAACCCCATAGTTCTCTTTTAAAGACTGTGAAATTCATACCCGACACCATTAAAAAACCCGATGGATGCCATTGCAGCTTTGAGCTTGTGTAAACACTTTGATGGCCAGAATAGCAATCAAGCAATATAGGACAGGTCCAGTATTCCTCGGTCATTTCAGAACCCACCCTACAATTAGGGTTTTTTATCCGGTCAGGAGTGCGATAGGTGTGTAAATATTTTGAACTACTGTAGGTCCAGTATTAACCCTCTTCATATTCCAGCACTGCCCTGTTCTCTGGTGGTCCCAGTGCTACTCTGGGTTGCAACTCCCTTCCTGGTAGTCCAGGGCTGCAAGGATCCGACCCCTGCCCTGAGTTCACAAAAAAATTATGCAGATAACTTTGCAACGTAATAATTTGGCGCCATTTTGTGTATTATTGACGATCTAGTCACTGAAAAACAAACAAATACAACCAGAGCAAATACAAGTACTACACAAAACATGTGGGAAACATAATGAAGGGGTAGTGGGTGCGCTCCAGCGGTCTACCCAACCTAGAGTTGGGCTCTATACCTAACATTAAACACTGATTTGACAAATCATACCCCACAACTAGATGTTCCTAACCTTTTAGATGCCGCCTTCGATTTTTCTTCTCCATTATTGCACACTAGTAACCAGTACTGAAAAATTGACATTACCTGACTAACCCTCCCAGCGAATTCCCCATTTTCATTTGAGATTCCAATAAAGGCATCAATGAGATCATTCAACTGAAGATTATCTGTCGAAAAGTATTTCAAACCACCTGAAAAGATATATTTGTACAATTAATATTATTATTTGTCATTATGTTTTTTTTGGGTCATATTGTTGCTTACATTACCATTGTATAAAGCCTGGTATCAGACTTGTTGATAATATTCTTCAGCCTCCAATAATAGAAAATAAAACAAAGGCTTAATGGATCAAAATTAATTTGGAAGACATTTTTGTTGCCCGTTCTAAGGGAATGAGGAAGCGAGCAGTAAAATGTGACCAGCATTGTGTGTACTTGTACCTTCTTGGAGCAGACACAATCTGTCCACCATGGCATCATGACAAAAAAGGCACACACAGTGCCAACACAATCACATTTCTTTTAATGAATCAAGAATCCTATTGGTTGCTGTAACTTTTCATTTCCACTCCATTTTCTGTAACTCTTCTGTCACTAGTAATAACAGATGTCTAGTATATATTTCCAGTTCCCACAAATCATGCCTGAACACAGGATTTCTGATCTACCTCTCACCTGTCATATGAGCGATCTCCTCCAAATCCTTTGCCGCAGTAGAGCTCAAAGCAATTACATGAATAATGGCTCCACTGTTTCTAATGTCAGGAAAACACAGCTTTGATTTAATATCACTTCCATCTGCCAGAAACAGGATTTCAGTTCCATCTACGGATCCATAAAGTTTTTTGTTCACCTGGATGACAGCAAATGTTAATGTTAATGTTAATTCTTGCATACTGTAAAAGAACACCAAACTCAAGGGCTGGTGCCCACCTAGGCGATTTATCATGCGGATTTAGTTGCGCGATATCACGCAAAACACAGATTCGCATTCATGTCAATGGAGGCTGTTCACACCTTTGCATTGCATCACACTGGCAAAATCGCCTGTCGCGCAAAAAAGTGCAGGCGCTATTTTCTGGCGGTTGTTGCGTGTTTTTGGTCCCATTGACATCTCTATGCATTGAAAATCGTGTGATTTTCAAAGCTAAATCTTGCAAAAAAACATGCGACAAGCACGCAAAAACAGTTCAGTCGCCTAGGTGTGAACTTGGCCCGAGGCCCGGTGCAGACCTCCGCGATCCCGGATGGCGTGTCCCGGGATGGCGTGGTCCTGCACAATGCAGGCAGCAATTGCTGCGCGGCCCCATTGGTTTCAATGAGGTGACATCGACGCGGCAATCGCAGAAAAAAGGTACATGTACCTTTTTTTGCGATACGCGACACGCAGCTGTTTTAGCCGTGATCGTGTTCGGAAGCATGGGCGGAATCATTGCGGGAAACCGCGCAATCCACCCTGTGTGACTGGGGTGCCATAAGAAAATAACCCACAGCCCGATCGGTGCACACCTAGGCATCTCCTGACCGCGCGGCTACCCACGTGGAATCGTGCACGATTGCCACATGGTGAGGTGTCGCCTAGCTGTGCACCATCCCTGAAGGTAAAGCTGAAATCCAGACACAATGTTGCAACAATGTTTTTCCTGCCACATGATCTGGGTTTCTGTCCTTCCAGTCCTGAGATGTACACAGCCCTGATAAACAGCACAGCTGGCCTGGTGACCGGACTTTTCTTTAGTGCAGTTAAGTAATACTACTAGGTCACCAGCCTGCCCCCAACCTGTGACTGGGCCATAAGGGAGAAGCAGCAGACTGATGAGCTCATCTTCTAGCTTTCTCCCCCTTGTCAGCTTATGTGCATTAAGCACATTGGATTGGTTCCTAGTTATGTTCCTTCCTCTTTCAGAGGTTTACCAAAGGCTGATACTAAGTCAAATTCAAGTACTTTGACTAGTTAGATTTAAAATGAAACTTAATTATTTTTTAATATATTATGTAACTAATGCATTAGTGGTTTCCATATTTGGCTGGTGTTCATCTTTAAAGAATAAATGCACCTTTTATATCCAATAAAGTGTAAGCAGGACGTCACATAGTACCGTGTTTCCCCGAAAGTAAGACCTACCCCGAAAATAAGACCTAAGGGTTCTGAGAGTCCCCTGTATGCCTGTATGCCTTTGTACGTGTGCATTGCGGTGCCTTTTCTTTATTTGATACCTATTTTTTATTACTTTGATACCTATATTGTTACTATAGGCTGCAGTGCATTGCAAAATATTATAGCATATCAGAACTATGCTATTTTTTAGGAGCACATTGGTGTGAACTGAATCTATAGGACACAAGGCTAGTTACCTTGTTCTTGCATTGGCTCTAAACTGTGCAACCCAGTGCTGCTAAACCCTAAAGCTGGACATACACTAATACATTTATATTGTTCAGCCTGAGGGCTTAACAGCGTAGATGGACGAATATTCCCTGCTGGCTATTGTATTCTGACAACCAACACCCGCTGTTGGCAGAAAACTGTAGCTCATTGGATGCAGTCACTGTTCAGTGGACAATTTTCCACCCGGCTCCTTTGACAAAAGTTAATCGACTTTGGTTGAGCCGGCAAGGTCACACACTGTTAGAATTTCCGATGCTTCCTATAATTTGCTCCATATGAAGTGATTCAAGTCGTCCTTAGGTAATGTAAATAAGATTGGGCTTTGAGCTTGGCATCACTCTGAAAAATGATGTGATAAGCAGAGTATACTGATGAATAAAGCAAAAAAGGACAAATCCATTTTACCTTAAAAGCCATTTGAATAGCAGAGCAGAAGTCTGATCCATATTGTGAAGCTGCAGTTGGAAGAAATGTCTTCAGTTTGTCACGGTCTGCGTCATTATTGATTTGTCTGAGCTCAGACAGGGTGAATGGGTACGATGAGAATTCAACAAGGCCAACGTAAGTTCCAGGAGCGATCGCCTCAGTGAGAAATATGTCTGCTGCTTGGTGGACTCGCCACAGACGATTGTTCTGCAGATGGAAAATAAGACAGGAATTCAACTGAACAAGCCACATGAGGTCTGGAGGCAATGTGCTCTCATTCCTCCTTCTAGGAGTCTCCAAAGAGGACACTTGTCATAAAAGAAACATGCCGGCTTTTGACATGATGATGCTACCTGTCTGGCTACCCCCAGGGCCGGATTTCCCACAAGGCCAAACCGAGGCCCGGCCTCGGGGCAGCAGGGAGTAGAGGGGCAGCAGGGGTGTGGAATTCCTATCTCCCAACGCCTGGGACATGCAGTTCTGGGCGCTGGGCGGGTAGTTGTTTTCTACACTTAGCTCTGCTTTGGGCAAGCAGGGCTAAATGTACAGCGAGGAAGCCGCCGCTTGTTTTGTACAATTGATCTAGGTGATGTTACCGAGTTCACTTGTATGCAACCTGCATACAGGAGGGTGCATCGAGGAACCTGGCCTTGGGGCAGCAGAGAGAGTAAATCCGGCCCTGGCTACCCCAGTGTGCCTTTGCTTTAATATTTTCAATCACTGACCTGAAACAAGCATGCACATATCTCCTAGCCTAAATTATGACCTCTAGGTCAGTACAGTGGGGAGCGTTTAGAACATCGGTCATGTTTTTTTTGCTGTCTGTCTTCCTGTCATGGTGACCCTGGCGTCACTAGGACAGGAGGTGAGAGGAAATATTTCCAAAGGAGCCATAGACAGCAATCACAAAATAAAGTGTTTAACCCTTTGCTACTGAAAACTAAACAAAAAGAAAGTTTTGGCTGGTTTTTGATAAAATTGGTATGGCAGGTAAGGGTAGATAGTCCCTTAGCCCAAACTTGGCTTCCTGTCTCTTAACCATAGAAAATAACCATTAGCTCGCATTTTCTTGCTTTCCTTTGCAGCCGAAAGTATCCTACATAGAGGAACAGACTCCACAACTGACATCAATTGCATTTACTTCAGCTTTGAAAGAAAGAGGAATTATTTGCATACCAAGACACATACATTGTAATTTATTTTGTTTCTGGTATACAGTAGTGGCCCTTAAACCACACTTAGATGTATTATGCGTCAGAAGCATTTTGCACATTTTCAAGCGTTTGTATATGCATTCGTCCATTGACCGCAATGCCTCTCAAGCTATCTTCAAGTGGCATGTAAACATTTGCAAAACGTGCAAAAAAAGCAGAAACCGCACGTACGTGCAGAAACGATGACGCCCTTGTGTGAACGGGGCCTAAAACGCCTTTGCGTTAGAGTGTAGTATTGTGATATGTCACTTGCACTCTTTACAGCGATTGGACCTTGAATAATGGTTGTGGTGCTCGTAGTGATTGCTCGGATGGCATCGTGTTTCCCAAAATCGTAGAAGACGATTCTGGCATTATGGCACTATGTCGCCCTGAAGAAGGGACCCTGCGTGGCCCTGAAACGTTGGCTAAATGACGCTTGTGACATGTTTCTTCAATTAATAAGTATAAGAATCTAATCCTTTTTGAATGAGTGTTGGTGATCTCTGTCCTCTTAGCTGTTGAGTGGACTATAGATTGCTGGAAGTCATTTCTAAAAGTTGTCATTAACAGTTCAGCTCTGCAGATCATTTTGCTATTCGATCAACTACCAATTTTATAAAACTGCGCGTTATGATACATACAGAAGCCATGCTTTCAGAGGCATCTAGCAGGAGAGTGATCACTCTTTCTCTGTGGCGCAGAAGAGAGAAGACCGGCTCGGGAAGGTTGACATCATCCCTTGGAAGTGACAGGTTGATATCACTGGAATCCCTAATAATGTCCCATGTACTATGACAGTCACACATCCGATTCTGCATTGTGGGAGCTTCCATGCTGTGAGTGTCTTCAGTGCAGAATTCAGATACCTGAAAAGGAAGCAGTTTTCTTTTAATTTAATTTCTATCTTTTCCAATGTTTATTAACAAGATGCAAGAGTGCCAATTTTCAAAACCCAATAAAGGTAATCAATACATCACGCCTTTTATATCAGAATCATATGTGGAAAGTCAATGAACAATATATTAAATTCCAGAACCTATAGGAAACAATCCGCGATAGTGGCTTTTGGTCTTATTACAGTAAACTGCTGACATGTGATATCTCATTCACATAACTCACATCTGTCTCTCTTGCTCTCATTTGGAACCAAACCTCTCTGTCCCTCTTTCTTCCTTAGTTGTCCCTCTTTTTGTCTGATGTACAGATATCTATAAAAAGGTTTACCTACCATAAGTGCAAGTATGCACTAAAACCTTCATCCCATCCCTTTATTATCTTGTTTGCTATAAAAAAAATTAATGAAAAGTAATGGTGAAAAACAACAATTCTGGTTTTATCAGTCATTTTTGGCTTATAATTTCTTTATGGTTTGCAGTACTGGCATGGCAGAAGGTGTGTCTATTGAAATACTTTGTGCTGGAAGGTGTCCCTCTTTCTAATCTCAGCAAGTTGGGATAACTTTGTAGGGTAAAGCAAAACAAATGGCAAATGTTTGCCATTTGTTTTGCTTGACTGATTTGGTGCAGTGACGCATGGGGGGCCTCAGCTGACGTTGTGATGTGCGGGGTCCCTTGTGCGTCCCTGTGCCTTTTAATGGAGGTTGGGCTTCCTCCTGACAAACCTGCACCCAATTTGATCTTTTGCCACATGTGCTCCATGATGGAGACTCTCATAGTTTAGAGTTAGGACCGCACTATATAGAGGTGCCTTGGCGCGGCTGTGCGTGGCTGTGCGGCTTTCACATTTTCTGCAGAAGATGTGTATCTTAACCTCTGTTTTTAACCTTAGCGTTGAGACAAAACATTTTTGCATGCTGGCTGGTGAGTGTGCTGACTGGTGAGTTTTTGCTGTTGTACTTTGAAGGGTAGTCCCCCTTTTCCTCCACCCCCTGCTGGGCCGGCATCTTGCCTCTTCAACCCCGATAATTCTAAGGTAGCCATTCATTGTTATGGAGCTTCCAAGTGTGAGCTCACAAGTGCATAGGCGGGCCTGGTGAGGAACATTGTGACAAGCAGCTGTGCAATCCAATCAGCGTTACCTGGCTGGATCGTATACAGGTAAGTACAAGGCTAGGAAGGGGTAATAATAATTGACGCTCATTTTTATTAAAAAAAGCCTTAGTGTATGTACTTTTTTTAAACTACAATATATGTATTTGTTTTGTCTGTCAAATTATTTAAGGGAAAGAATACTCACTCTCAAAAGTTATTAATACTATAAAAATACTGACAACTTTAAAAAAAACAACTCTGACTAAAACTTTTGTTGGAGGGAGATAGCTAGGTAAGAACATCTGTCATTTTTTTATTTGCTTTTTCTGTCTTCCTGTTCTTATGACCCCTATATTCCCCTTATTCCCCTTAATATCAACATATTATATTAAGGTGAAATAAAGAAAAACTGTAGTATTAATTTTGACAACAAGGTGGTGGTAGAGTCGTTGCCTTAAATCTATTAATCCCATGAGGTAGATTGCAGATATGTAAACCTTTTCATAGTATCAGATAACATTGGATAATTATAATGGGCAGAAAGGTGGTTCAGTGGTTTGCACTGTGATCATGCTGAAATCCTGGCTTTGCATGTTTAAAAAGACATGCTACCTTTATGTTGTATGCAACTGATGCGAACGGCCCTGTGTTCTCGGTACAATACAATCCTAATGAATAAAATAGTAATATACTATAATACAAGTATATGATGCATACTATGTAGTGAAATAAATTATTCTAATATTTAACGGACATTAGAGCTTCATTGTGAACATGGTGTGTTCATGTACAAAGGACAATGAAGCATTTCCATACCTCCCAACCTTCTGAGTTGAGAAAGAGGGACACCTTCCAGCACAATGTATTTAGGCAATGGACACACCCCTGCAATGCCCCCCCTTAGTTATATATAGGCAATGCACGCTCCCTACCATGCCTCCAGTTCTATATTAAGTCAATGGATGCACCCCTGCCATGCCCCCAGTTATATACCGTATACGCAATGGATATACCCCCTGCCACACCCCCAGTTATTTATAGGCAATGGATACACCCCTTCCATGCCCCCCATGTATACGTAGGCAATGGATACAGCCATGCTATGCCCACAGTTATATATAGCCAATGGACACACCCCTGCCATGTCCTCAGTTATATATAGACAATGGACACACCCCTTGCCAACCCCCAGTTATATATAGGCAATGCATGCACCCCTACCACCCCCCCCCCTTAGTTTTATATAGGCAATGGACACCCCCCATGTTGTATATAGGCAATATATACACCCCTGCCATGCCCCCCAGTTATATATATATATAGACAATGGATATGCCTCTAGTTATATATAAGCAATGGATGCGCCACTGCTACGTCCCCCCTCCCTAAGTTATATATAGGCAATTGACTCACCTACAGTTATATATAGGCAATGGACACATCCCTGCCGTGCCCCCAGTTATATATAGGCATTACATACACCCCTTCCATGCCCCCAGTTATGCAGAACATTAAGAATTTATATAGCAAAAATTATTGGTTAAACCCAGACATTTTTTGTTCCTTTATTTTTTTCTTTATATTGGCTTTTTGAAATAGCAAACAAGATAATTGAGAGATAAGATTAATGCTTTAGTGCAGAATAACACTTTTGTTGGGTAAATAGAACCTTTTCATAGATATCTGCACATCTGACCAAAAAAAGGGACAACTGAGGAGGAAAAGGGGACAGAGGAATTTGGTTCCAAATAATGGACAATTCCTCCAAACGACAGACAGTTGGGAGGTATGCACGTACACCTAGCAGCCAATCAGGTTGCTTCACTTACAATATGAAATCGGATTGGCTGCTCCGGGAAAGTTCTGCGGTTTTCGTTGGTACAGTTTTTATATTAGCATGCAAGGTACATCTGTCAGCTGTGACATACTGTATAGTTATCTGAGATGTGTGCAGAAGGTTAGTGGGTAAATGAGTCACTGAAATTGTATTTGCTGACTGTAAACGTCTATAGGTTAGATTTTTCGATAAGTTACTCTTTAGCAGAGCGAGGGGTACTAAAAGTATATCTGGCACAATACACAGTGAAAAAAAAATTAAATATAAAGTACTAGTTCAGTAAATATGTCTGATGTCCGTTTTTTTTTAAAGAAACGGAAGCAGAAACCAGATTTGCTGCTTTTAGCCAGCAGTCCTGTGTACACTGAGGGGAAAGAATAGTTAATAAGGACAGGGCCCCATAATAAAATCACTGTTCGCCTCTCTGACTCTATTATTTCCATCTTAAAGTGCACCTGTTATCAGCAAACTGAGTAAAAAATAACCTCCCATCTGCATCTCTAGGATAGTTTAGTCCACACTGCACATATCCTGTACAAATATAAGCTTTTATCAAAGTAGATAACTGCATATTGCTATACTGATAGGTATGCCCCCATGTGACAGAATTTGGGGCTGGTCATTGGTTGCTCAGAAACGGAACACTGCATTGTGAAAGGCCAGGGGAAGCATGCATAAGCACTGTAGGTTTTCCAGGGGGCTAGAAAACATATCTTGGTGGCAGATAGAACCACATTTTTGGAAAGCCAGGGGTGGTTGGGGGTGGGGGTGTTTTATATTTCAATTGAAGATTTGAAAGGTTTACCATTTTCGAAAAAAGGCTAATTCCAATCATGTGACCAGTGCCTTAACAGTGATTCTGTGTTTTATGGGCAAGTAGAAGATTACTGTTTAAGGCATATTCCACAATTTCCCCCCAAAAAAGAAAAAATGCACCCATATTACTAAAAGAAAAAAATGTGTCTTTATTATTTTTTGCATTGGAGCTTGCAAAGCATTGCAATCATGATCAGTGAATCACGGGTGCTACTGAGATCCTGCAGACTCTTCCCCCAGGCTCAGGTCCATACTAAAGTATGGACCTTCGTTTATAGAGCCGGAGGAAGTAATCAATGGATTATGAGTCACTGTACTTTTACTCCATTGAGAACTATGAGCCCCTCTGTTGCAGTGGCAGATACAACTTGTAGTTTTTTTCATTCACAGATCCTGTAATATAATGACATGGCTGTGCGGCATCATCTATGGCCATAATGTGGAATTACATTACATTCGACCTGAAAAGAAAATATACTAAGAAGGTTGCATCTATATGCACAGATTAAACATTTACAGAAATTCACAGGGCAAATGGCTCTGTGAATTGGTTATAAATATTATTCAATGGGTCCCATTGCAATCCTGACCGTTTTTTACCCTCCAATATCGGGTGGGTGCCAAAGTGACCGCAGATGCCTCTGCAGATCAATGAGCAAGTAGTAGAAAGTCACCCACACTCTAACTTGATTCTCAGTCAATATTTTATTGACCTTGGTCGTGTCACATTGTAAAAGCAACGTTTCTATTACTTTAAATATACCCCTTAGGGTGGCCATACACATTACAGTCTGATTGTGCAATACCTGTACAATCTCCTTTAAATTTACCAAAACTATATAAAATGAGGAGAAACCTTACCATTCAATGTTTATCCAAATAGGCCGGCTCTTGCGCAACATAGTGGTGATTGTACAGTCAGATTGATTAGTATATGGTCAGCTTGTGATGAATAAATTTTACTAATCACACTCAACCCTTCCATTTCTCTTAGCTGTTCTTAAATGTCATAGGTGGTTAGACATAATCGCAAATTTAAATTAAAAAGAGTTTCTGTAATCAATTCTATGAATTCAGTCTTTCCTCCTACCTACAGAGCCTTGCTCACCAAATAAACCACTCCGTCTACAAACTGTGACCACTGTGCACAGGGTGGATGCCTGTGAATGTGGGGTGCAGCACTGGTTTTCCATTGCCTAAAGTAGGAGCTATGTAGGAGTCATAAGCCAGGATGAGAAACTCTTTTCATACCTTGCCCCTTGATGGGATCCTCCCTACTGGGCTTAGTTGGATGAACATGTAAAACCCCAGGTAAAACATCCACCTGTCCAGTTACCCAATGTATATGTCCGAAGGAAAGACTGCAAACAGTCATGGTACTCACAGAGTTCAGACCAGGGAAATACATGATAGATTCTGTAGCAATCTGATTCCTCTCCGGGAAGAAAGTGCAACGTTGATCATACAGACCAGTATCAGCATCTAAGGTACACATCTTAGTTAAACAGGAATCTTCTACATGCTCCGGAACTCTATAAATACCACTAATATTGACCGAACACCTGCAATTTAAAAAAAAAAAATCACAAGTTACCAGGGTTATTTATTACTTGTGTATTCTATTGTATTTGTAACGTGACTTCTAATTGCAGATTCAAGAAGAAACTATAAATACGCAAGCCGCTGTCTCTCAGGCAGACCATGTATAATCACATTACAGAGTGGCTTCTCCTGTACTTTTCATAAATGATTTCATTAATATATACAAGCCTGGACAAATCTTCCCAAAATCTAGGAGTCTGTGCCAAAAGACATAATAATACAGTTTTCTTAAACCTCCCACCCCTTCCCCATATCAGCCATTTACACATTCGGGCATGGAGGCTCGATATGGCACTATACCTGTTTGCAGTAAGCCATAGTGGTATTCATTAAATACTATACAACCTTGCAGAAAGGCATAGTGGTATTTATTAAACTCTATTTCCCCTTCACAGTGGTATTCATTAAACACTATTCCACCAATGATGGCACTAGTGGAAAAGTGTATAGGGTTGGGGAAAGGGGCAAGGGGGACACCACCCCTGGCTCTAGTCTCATTGTTGGTGGTATAATGTTTAAAGCGAACCTGTGCCCAGATCGTGCACACTAAAGTGTTTACATATTCTGAAAAAGCAATGAACGTACTTTTAAACAAGTCCTCGTTCACCTCTGTATCTATAAGCATTGTGGGGAAATGTATTTTAAAATGTCAAAACACAGCATTCTATTTTTCTGTGAGAACAGATGTATTTGGATGCATTTGTGTAATCCTTTCCCTGCATCTCTTAGGAAATTAGATGAAAACATACCGTGTTGCCTCTACTTGAAGGTCTGGAGAAATATAGAAGGGCTGGTCAGTGTTATACTCCTCAAAGACTCCCCAACGAAGTCGGGCCCATTCTCGGACGAATAACTTTCCTAAAATTGTGAAATTATTGATGAGATACTCAGGGGAGAATAGATGCTTAGCAAACATGTCAAGATGGGTTCACATTCATGTCATACTGTAGTCTTTAAATGGTAATTCAATTTATAAAAACAAATACATATAAGATATATTAAAGCTATGTACTCTTTAGAATTTTAAAGTATTTATCTAGTTCAATCTGTAGATTTGGTTTCCAAAAACTGTAAAAAAAAATATTAACTTGGCTTCCTTGTTTGGTTATACCTCACAGAACTGGAATACAGAATCACTCCCCTTCTTCTGAAATGTAATTTCCTGCTCATGTAATTGGAAAGGGAAAGATAAATCCTGAATGGTTTCATGTTAGGACACTTCATCAGAGGATCATACATAGATTTGGGCACAGGGCCACCATTTTCCCATCTCTGCACACTTCAGACTGGTAGTTAATAAAATCTGCTGTACATTATATTCTGGCATACTTATTTTCTTAGCTGTAGCAGTAGCTTTTCCAGTGGGAAGAGCCAACTGCTATCAAAATAAGAGTTTTGCTCACCTTTTGGTCCATACACTGAAATCAGATCCTCATTCATCAGGAAGTTTGGAGTCAGATGAATAAATCTTCCTTGTTCTCTGCAGCCCCCATACTGCCTTGTGTAAGGGCCATCTCCAATATTTAATAATGTGTTGGCAATTATAACATGCGCCTGGTAAAATAGAATAAAGTGGATATCCCATAAATGTGTTTATAACGTAAACAATTACTGTCTGCTTTAGATGCTAACCTGATTTGGCCTATTGGAAATTAGACATGTAAGCTGCGAAAAAATTTGGTTCGGTTCGGATATTTCGTTATTTCGGGATTCGGATCCGAAATTCAATTCGGTTCGGATTTGGACAAAATCTGAATTTCGAATATTCGTTGCAAGTAAAACAGAAAACCATATATAGATATTAATATTAAAGCTGAATTCTCCTAGACCCGAATGGCATTCGGGATGCAAATTTCCGAATTGCATTCGGGAGCACCTGAATGCCATTCGGGTCTAGGAGCCTCAGCTTTAGTAATATATGTGTATACTGAACACAAATTTTTGTTACGGCATGTGAATTTTCTGGCCAATCAGATGGCTCCCATGATGGCTCCCATGTTGCCTTAACGAAAATTCGTGTTCAGACCCATTCGGAAAGTTTGAAAGTTTGGTACTAGTAGTACTGCCATTGCTCCTTTTCAAGTGATAGGCACGCCCATCCTTGATATAAATAAAGGGGCAAAAAAATATAAACCAAGTTCTAATGTAGGTTACTACTTGCTTATTTGCTATATGCAGTCTTCATCAAATGCCTGGTTCCTCTTAAAATTCAGATAATCCAATCATTCATCTATAAGCATACACTGGACTTGGCAACAGAGCAGCCTTGGTAACGGTTGCTGCTCCCCACCCAAACATTGAATCATCATACGAGGAATGCACCATTCCTCTTGTCAAGTCCTGTAAGTTCCCATACATGCATGCGTGCCTACAAACCAGGTTATACTAGTTTGTCCCTTTTTTTTATATCTGTAGAAGGAAGTATGGTTTAATTTCTGTCTCATCCTTCTGCACAGTGTTGCATCAGTATCTTACCGTCTCATATTTTTCTCTGCTACGAGTGCCATAAGTGGCTTTTTGTGACCAGGTTAAAGGAATTAAGATTTTGATACTTCTGATAAAAAGTCTTTGTTTAGTTGCGTTAAATAAATCCTGCGTAGCTTCCTTTATCATTAACTATAAAAAACAAGAGAAAACATTGTAACAAATTAGTACAGAGACAGAGCAAAGAGCAAATCCATTGTACAATTAGACACAGCAACCAAATGGTTTTCATGTTTCGGCTGCTGCAATCCAAGCAATGAGTGATTGATTCTCATGGGTTACTGAATATTACTCTTAATGTTATTAAATAAAGGGTCGGATTTTGGCAGATCCTGGAGAGTTAAACCACCTGACAATGTCTTATATCTCTTGGGGAACCTGGTGGATTGACCTCTGTGTTAACTGCATGGGTCTAAACACCTTGTGCGGCTATTATGAGGGGTTTCAAATAGAGGTGCACCAAAATGAACCGAAACTGAACCAAAAATACAATGTGAGGCCGAAACCGAAAATAATATTTTTTTCTAACCTTTTTAACTTTACTGCTGGGGGCTTCGGGGAAGAGAGCTCTGTCTATTTTGACAGCTGACTCCTCCCCCTCACCGCAGGCTCCTGTGACACCCACACCGCTCTCCATCCTGATCGGTCAGAGGTGACTGAGGGGGGCGGTGCAGCAGGAGAGCTCGGCTTCCTGTCACACTGCCGATGACAGTGATCTCCTTCCCCCCTCGGCCTTCTCTGACTTTTTCTCTCCTCCCGCTGGACGCTGCGCTGTGTCAGAGGGGACATAGAGCAGCGCACAGCGGGGAGGAGAGAAACTAGAGATGCACCACAATTTCGGCCAAAAGATGGCACTTTCGACCGATGTGTTTCGGAGGCCAAAATTTTGGTGCATCCCTAGTTTTCAATAGGAGGCTGCAGCCAGCCCTCCTGTACTGGGCCGAGTCTTTATCAGGTCAGCAGGTGAGGTTCAACCCATCCCAAGACACTGTGGGGAAGGTTGCCTGGTTACAGGAATATTTGGTCAATGACTCTGTGCCTTGTGTCCATATAAGGTCAATGACATCAGCACAAGCATCCCACCCCTTTGTGCATGTAATACCTTGCAAATCTGTCAATGATCCTTGTTTGGGCACTTCCTGTTATGGGCTGACAATTGTCTCCCAACTGTACTCCTAAATTCTCACCCTGTCACATTCACCCATGTTTGGGACTGCAGCTGATAGTGTTGGCACACATTCAACAGACATTATTGTTATACAAAGGATCCCAGTGCTGCATGGCAGGACTGCTATCCACGAAGCCACTGTGCTACCCAACTAAGCCTAGCAATGTCCCTTTCAGAAAGCTAGTGAGGAGCAATAATATGTAGCCAACACTGGAGCAAGTGTAGAAAGGAAGTGGCTGAGAAAGGCAGGGGAAGCACTGAGATGCAAAAAGTGTAAAACAATTGTATTTTATATATAAAAAAATAATAAAAACACAGCAATTATTTATAATACACAGTGCTTAGTAAACCAAATGTAATCAGGTTAGTGTTTAAATCTACTTTAAGAGATGTAGAGTTGTAACAGTTCTCACTTGTAGCTCTGGTGCTTATAAAGGAACATCTGGGTTTATCTAATAATCTGATCCCTTCACAGAGCTCCCCTGCTGCTCCCTTTGTCTGTTGAAGCCCTCAAATGCTCTGTACATTTGTGTATACGGCCTTATCTCCTTATTCCCAGAATGCAGTGCTCATGACCCCAGGCAAAAACACTGTCATGTGGGGAATGGGAGAATGTCATTAACGCTATGATATTTTGAAATGGAGCTTACATGGGTATTAGGACCCATGGCTTCAAGAGACAAAGATTGCTGGCGACATGCAGGGAAGGTGAGCATCAATGGGTGGGGTAGCTTGCAAGAGAGGGCAAAGTGACAGATCCTCTTTAAGATACAGTTACCGATTTTTAGAGTGTACAATGCTCTTACCTTGACTTTTTCTATCATTGTTTCATTTTCGGGTACTGCAGGGTGGATTGCAATCACAATGTCATCATATCCTCCATCAGTAACCTTCACCATAGAACATATGGCAGGGGAGAAGAAATAAAATCCCAGTAACACCAACACAGGCCAGTCTGCCATCCTGTGACACGTTCACCCAGCTTCTGTCCTCAGTTATGTGTGATTTCTGATATGCTATGAAAACTTTTAATAGATCTTTATAGGATTTTATTGCTCCATGTTTCAGGCTATTGGTGGACATCACAATCCAAAGCAGCTATGTACATTTATAATACAGGCAATCATGGCTGAGTCAGACTGTCAACAGAGCAATTAGACCATGAAAATAGAACCAGTGCAAAGCTGTAGATATACGCAAACAACCAACTTCATGTTGTTTTTTTTACAAAGATCCTGTTCTCATGGTTTCTTTGTTGGCGCTCAACTGCACACCATTTGAGGTTCAAGTGACCACGCCATATAGCCATTTTCTTAGAAAAAACACAATTTGTCAAGTTTGTAGGTTCTGTGTGTAGACAATTCACCTTTTCAGTGTGCCATACCTTTCAACTTTCTGAGATGAAAAAGATAGACACCTTCCAGCACAAATGTTTAGATTGTGAGCTCTCATGGGCATTACCATCTTGTCTTGTATTGTAATTGTAATGTCTTCCCCACATTGTAAAGCGCTGCTCAAACTGTTGGCACTATATACATTCTGTATAATAATAACAATGTATTTAGGCAATGGACACCTTGGACGCCTCCAGTTATGTCGAGCCATTAAGAATTTATATGCCAAAATGATTGGTTAAACCCAGATGTTCCTTTATAAGCACCAGAGCTACAAGTGAGAACTGTTGCAACTCTCCATCTCTTAAAGCAGATTTAAACACTAACCTGACAACATTTGGTTTACTAAGCACTGCGTATTATAAACAATTGCTGTGTTTTTATTATTTATATATATATA
>NW_017306374.1:215995-224174 GCF_000935625.1 Nanorana parkeri
TATATGTCAAATACAATTTTTTTTTACACTTTTTGCATCTCAGTGCTTCCCCAGCCTTCCTCAGCCACTTCCTTTCTACATACACTTGCTCCAGTGTTGGCTACATATTATTGCTCTTCACTGGCTTCCTGAAAGTGACATTGGTGGGCCTTGTTGGGTAGCACAGTGGCTTAGTGGCTAGCAATCCCACTGGGATCCTTTGTATAACAATAATATCTGTTAAATGTGTGCCAACACTATCAGCTGCAGTGTTAAACATAGGTGAATGTGACAGGAATTGTAGAAGTACAGTTGAGAGACAATTGTCACCCCATAACCTGAAGTGCCCAAACAAGGACCATCGTGACAGGATTGCCAGATATTTATTTAAATATAAAAATCTAGTTCTCTTTGCTGTTTGACTGGTTGCAGCTAGGGGTGAGCATCTCTGAACATGGAAGCTACATTGGGCCACCCACTAAATCAGCTGTGGGCCGGGGGATTTTCCTCCCTGCAGCTGTACATACACAAAGGGGCAGATGATTGTGCTAATCTCATTGACCTTATATAGCCATATAGAACAATGTAATTGACCAAATTTAGCCATGTGGCCATATAAGGTCAATTACATCACTGCATCCCACCCCTTTGTTTATGTGCAGCTGAGTGGAGGATAGAAAGGCGCTTCCTTCTATGTTCAGTCTGATCCTGAGCTCATCACTAGTTGCACCTATCCAAAATCATTAAGTACAATACTGGACTAGTTTTCTTGCATTGTATGTGAGGACATCCAGGGCCTGCCCTCATACTGGGAGCTTCGGAGAGCACCAGCTACCAGAGAATTCAGGAATAAGGCAAATGTTGTGCTTATTCCTATCACTGTAGACCAGCCGTTCTCAACCAGTGTGCCATTGCACCCTGGGGTGCCTTTTGGCTTTCTGATGTGAAGAGGGCTCCTAATGTGAGAGGGGGGACTCTGATGTTAAGGAACTTTTTTCTGCAGTCCTTCCTTAAATTCCATACAAGATGCTTATCTAGGATAAGGGTCAGGTTTTTGGAGAGGCCACACGTTTTTTTAAATTTTTACTTTTATGTTTTTATTTATTTATTTTTAAAATATATTTATTTATAACAATAAGAATAAAAATACAATGAGATAACATCATTTTGTCATTACAATAGTAAGAACAGAAACATAGTAAGTCCATAGCAAAAAAAAAAAAAGAACAATACAGCACATTTATATTTGGAGTGCCACAAGATTGATTTGTGCCGCTGAGGGGGGTGGGGGTGATAG
Source organism: Nanorana parkeri (assembly GCF_000935625.1). Lineage (NCBI taxonomy): Eukaryota > Metazoa > Chordata > Amphibia > Anura > Dicroglossidae > Nanorana > Nanorana parkeri. The sequence goes on from NW_017306374.1 coordinate 217,272, forward strand.
AAAGGTTGCCGTAACTGAAATAAGATTGAGAAGCACTGAAAAAGAGCAATTAACCCATGTATTCAAGAAAGGGGAAACTCCAAGGATAAATGTTTCCTTACCCGGGAGTTTAGCTTTAACATGTTACAGGTTGTATGAAATGTTGTGATTGGGTTTGGATCTAATTTAATTCTACAACAATATCCTGCAATTTTGTCCTGCAGTAAAGATATCATGCATGCATAATATCTTTAAAATCTCTTGTAAGGTTGCTTTGCATTGCATTCTCATTTCAACTGACATTAATGGCAAAGTTCAGAGCAGCCTATGAAATATGCAGCATGCAGGAGATTGAAGCACATTGCAACGCAGATTATGTATTGCATTGTTGTGAACCAGTCTTTCTTAAATCAACGCGATTTCTTGTCTTTTTCTGCTTTTGAAAATGCATCAACGTGCACGGCAATGTGAACGAGCTCTCATTAAACACGCTACCTTACAGCATTAATTATGTAAACTCCACCTCCCCCCTCACCCTCCTTCTCCTGATCTGCTTTACTTTTCTGTGCATTGGCCTGTGAACTTCATGTCACCGACACCTTCCAGTTTAGAGATCAAGGTCAACGCAGCCAGGCCTGGTACTGCTGCTGTTAGGGCTACAGGCCATCATGGCTATCGCTGGGCTTTTTGGCTTCCTGTCTATGGGCTTCCGTGATCTGTGTCAATTGACTGCCTGGCTCTGCCTCTTCTACGTTCTGTACAAAGTCTCTAAGCTGTATGTGAAATGGAGGGAGTTGAACAGAGCATTCAGCCCTTTCCCAGGTCCTAAACTTCACTGGCTGTATGGCAATGCCCATGAGGTAAGAAGTATGTGAGTTTATATACAGCAAGGTAAATCTGGGATTAGGAATCCAGGATGAAGACAATGGGGTGGATTTTCTAAATGTAAATAGGCTGTTGAGCTTGAAAGGGAATTTGCATTTTGCGGGGGGATTTTCCTAGTTTAAAGTGACACTAAACTCAGGAGTTAAATCTTAAAAATGCATTCAAGTACTTTATCTATTAACAAAAATGTATCTTATTTGTGTATCACTCGGCTGTAGATCCTCCAATCATCTCTGAATTTGTGCTGACACTGTCCTTCCTTCTGGAGGGTGGCTACTTTTGTTCCCCATGGTCCCTGTGTGTGTTGTAAAGTAGCCACCGCTCCAAGCTCACTTCAGATAGTCCCAGAGCAAATGAAAGAAAAGAGTCTTTTTTTATATTTGACGCTCTTTCAGTCATTAAAGAATTTGAGAAAAAAGAAAGAAAAGAAATAGGCGGAAGGACTTTATGAGGGTGGGCATGGGATCAGGAAGGGGGGGTTAAGGTTTTCTTTTAAACGAAGGTCACTTACCTGATTGGCGAGGCATAGGTGTTCTAGGAGGAGCTTCATAGTGGCAGAGATTTTTTCCTGGTCAGTCTGGAGTTAGCACATGGCGAGCGAGCTTCCCGTCCACCCGCCCTTATGTTTCTCAGCAATTGGGGTTGTAATAATTTTCTGTAGTGTGGTATGGGGTCCAGGAAGGTGATATCTGGTGGTTGGTGTGGAGCCAGGAGGACTCATCTCTGGTAGGCAGTCCTTGTGGTGGCTGAGTCAGCAGACAGGGGTACAACAATTTTGTTTATAATGTCTCTGCAGTAATTCTGTTGTTGTCCTTGAGTTGGTGTGTTGCGGCTAGTGGCCTGGTAATCAGTGGTTATGCAGAGATGGTTTGTGATAGGGTACCAAGGCCTTCATGGACCTCCAGCCGTATATGTGTGTGTGTAAATAGGTGTATATACAGAGTATATATAGTTATTTGTTGACTGCAATAATTTAATGTTTATCTCTATTTTGTTTAAGTTGACATTTGTAATAACGGGCTGCTATAGCCAATTTATATTCAATCCTGTGTGGTCTGTTATTTGGGGTATGGACATTAGGAGGAGAGGTGGCGTAGCAGGGCTATAGTAGTAATGAGAACCTATGGCTTGCCCTGGTCATGTGATGGACTACAATCTCAGGTTTAGTTTACTAATTTGTATTGAGATTGTAGTCCATCACATGAGCGAGCTTGGAGCGGAGACTACTTTACAACACACACATGGACCATGGGGAACAAAAATAGGACAGTGTCAGCACCAACTCAGAGATGATTTGAGGATCTACAGCCGAGTGATACACAAATAAGATACAAGTAAGGGACTTACTCCATGGTCGCTGGCAGGCCCCGCTTCCTCCTCTGTCGCAAGGCCTGCCTCCTCCTCAGCTGCCAACGCCTGGTCCCGCCTCCTCCGCTGCCAACGCCAGGCCCAGCCTCCTCCTCCGAAGCTGCTGGCTGTCACTGACTCAGCAGCGGCTGTGAGGAGGAGCACGCCGCTGCATAGTTCACTCACAGGTTGTCAGTGATCTGGATAGCGGTGCGTTCCTCCTCACAGCCACCAGTGACAGCCAGCAGCCTGCTATGACATAGCGACCCAGGCGGCCTGCACGGCATCAGGGGGACCCCTTTGTTCCTCGCTGTGCCCCGGGCCCCATAGCGGTCGCCTGGGTCGCTATGGCAATAGTTCCGCCACTGGTATAGAGATTGTATGGTTAGATTGTGATATGTAGCTTTAGGGCAGGGGTTGGCAGCTCTGGCCCTCCAGCTGTGTTTTAAGTACAAATCTCAACATGCCTCTACCTCTGGGAGTCATGCAATGTTTAATGGGACTTGTAGTTCGACAACAGCTAGAGGACCGGAGTTGCCCACCCCTGCCTGTTCACACTTGTCCGTTTTCATGCAGCAAAATTAAAGATGCATTTCAAGTGGAAATCCCATTATACCCTATGTGGTTGGTTCACATCCATATGACGCAGTTTAGGGAAATGTAAACTATATCTGCCCATTCACACCTACACATGTGCAATACCACGCGTGCTGCATTTACATGGAACATTGTGAATCCAGCCTGAATTTTTTTGTCTATTTAGATTTGTGAACATCTTTAGGCAGTACAAAGGGCAGTAACCCTCAGCAATGTCTTCTCAATTTTCTTAAGTAAAAAGGAAGGATATAAACAGGAGGCTGATATGTTAATGAGCCCCACCTTTTCCATATTATGTATAGAGAACATTGAATACACCTCTCTGAGACCTCACACAGATGCCATGCATGTCTATCTGCTCCAGTTTCTTTAAATCAGCCACATTTTCTCTATTTTTAATATTTCAGTTCCGTGGAGATGGAAGCGAATTTGACCTCATAATGCAATATGCTGGACAGTATCCATACGCCTACCCTCTGTGGCTGGGAAATTTCTTTGGAACACTGTATATCTGTCACCCTGATTACGCAAAAGCCATTCTTTCCAGGCAGGGTGAGAGCTGGAGGAAATTCTTTGCACTTTAATTTAATATGTTGAAGAAATGACCGTTAATAGAAAGTTAAGCTGAAACTGTACTGTGCCTTTATTTGACAACAGTGGTGTCACAAGGGGGGTGCAGGCCACACTGGGTGACCCCATTGGAGGCGGTGACACCAAAATTACTGTTAGTCATTTTGACGTCACCCCCTCGGTCATGGACAGAGAGCCCGACAGTTGCATGAGAAAGCAGGAGGTGAACGTCCTCTCCTCTCTTTGCTGGCTTTCATCACCAAGATAGCCGCCGGCAGGCGTGCACAATGACGTCCCAGCGGGGTGTCACGCGCGGCCACTCTGGGTGACACCACACCTGGGGATGCCCCTGACAAAGCGAAGAGCTCCATTGTGTCAGAGCACAATGAAAACCAGACAAGCGAAAGGTGCTAGTTAAAATATTTATTAAGAACAGTGTCCACTGGAGCAAACAGAATTTTAAACCGGAACAAGCTAGAGTCAGGAGCTGGAGTGGGTAGTCGTCCAAGCCAGGTCAGGAACAAAGAGATTAGCCAGGAGCAGGAGACAGGTCATGAACAAGCCAGGAGCAGGAGCCAGAGGGGAACATCAGCCAGGATCGGGTCATACACAGACTCAGGATACTCAGAGCAGCAGGAATGCAGTAGCAGGAAGACCACACAAGGGCAAGGTCAGACTGGACTAAATAGTTTACATATAGTGAGTGGGGTGACATCATCACTCAGAGACAGGAAACTCCCATCTGACTCACTCAGATGATGCTCTCCTGTCTGGCCATAGGAGGGAGCCTGGGGGTAGTGAGAAACGTTCCAGAGTCTGCTCAAGCAAGGAAGGAAACAGGTGAGTAAAATGGCAGCCAAGCCAGAATGCTGCAAACCAGTAAAGTCAGGGTGGAACCCTGACACATTGTGGTGACCTGCTTATGTTAAAATACTAAAACTTGATCTCTGATTCCCTACTTTTGGGTTACTTCACAACAATCATGCCCCATATTTTCCGCTTATGCAGGCTGCCATTGGGCTATTTATTTTTAATGTAAAAATTATACCCCCTAACATGGGCAAACTGTTGTGGAACTACAAATCCCATGAGGCATTGCAAGATTCCCACAGCCACAGACATGACCCCAAGAGACAGATGCATCATGGGATTTGTAGTTTCAGCACAGCTGGAGGGCTAGAGTTTGCCCACTCCTGCTTCAAAGTAAACCCCAAAGGACATCTGGTATAATCCCCACCGAGTTTTATTGGAAACTGTGCAGGATGTAAGGTGATGCCAGAAAAGTAATACAAAAGAGGAACCTGTAATGACCGTTCCTCAAGGACTTTACACGGCCTAAAATAAGAACTCTCTTTTATATGCATTGTATACCCTGTTCTCTATTAGACTGTAATCTTTAACAAGTTGTTTTCATCCTCTTAGATCCCAAGGATAATTTTGCCTATTACTTCATAACTCCATGGATCGGTATGTGACACAATAAAAAAAAATTATAGTAAACCCTAAAATACTGGAAGTATATGCCTGTCTGTAGTATAAAGCAGTGGTAGGCAACATTTGCTCTCCAGCTATTGTGGAACTAGAAATCTCATGAGTCAGTACAAGACACTGACAGCCACAGGCATGAATACCGGAGGCAGATACATGATGGGATTGGCAGTTGCAGCACAGCTGGAGTGCCAAGTTTGCCTACCTCTGGTATAGAATATAGATTACATTAAGTTGACCACATTGCAATGGCTGAATTACTTACCTCCTCTCTGGCGCTATCCCTGTGGTAATACAATTACTATATATTTTATGCCTATAGACAAATACTGTTTATCAGCATCACACGTGTATCTAACATTAAAAAAATGAGTAATCCTTCAATAGCATAATGCAAATTATAGATGGTAAGATTTCTCTAGAGGTACCTTGTCATGTGCATGTAATGATAAGTTCAGTGCTGATAAATATGCTGAATATTAGATTAGATATGTCTCCGTGGCCCATGTTAAAAAAACACAAAAGATTGTTACATGGTGGACTGACTTTTTCATCCAATAACTCTCCCCTTTGGCGTTGCTCAGGTAAAGGGTTGCTGGTGTTATCGGGACAGAAGTGGTTCCAGCACCGCAGGCTGCTGACCCCCGCCTTCCATTATGATGTATTGAAGCCTTATATGAAACTGATGTCAGACAGCATGAATGTCATGCTGGTAATTACACAGATATGTATTGACGATTTAGTGGACCATTAGCTCGATATAAACTCAAAAATCACTAACAGGGTTATTCACAAAAGGGTGAAGAGTTTGGAGAAGGCAGGAGAAGTGAACAATCTAGGACAACATAGCTGAACTGGAAAGTGAGCTGAATCGGAGAACTTCTCCAGCTCAGCTATGTTGTTCTAGTTTGTTCTTCTCCTGCCATCTCCAAACTCTTCGCCCTTTGTGAACAGCCCTGTGATTGGAAATCCCCACTGTTTCCATGAGTTTCTGGAATGGCATTGATGCAGTAAACCTACATTATTTTTTTTTAAGAATATTTGTTTATTTTATTTTTCATTGATTATTGTCACATCTTAGATCACAATTCAAGCATCATCTTAAAGAGGCTTCTATCAACATGTCTTTCATTTCAATCCTAGACATACTTCACTTCTTTAAGCCTTACATTTAAATAAGATAACCCTAAAACTATACCCCCCTCCCCCTAAAAAAAATAACAAAACACACAAAAAAGAAACAGGGAAAAACTAAGTGCATTTATAACAATCCTCAAGTAAATTATTCATTACATGGTTGGAATTTAGAATTTTTACTTCTTTACTTATGTCCTCTACAAGTCTTTCTGGATTTCCGCTGAGTTAATGTATTCCCTCCACAGTTTCCACTTCTCCACAAAGAACGTATATCTATTATAGAGGCGGGCAGTGAGCTCCTCCAACCACATAGTGTTATTTAATTCAACTAACCACTCCCGCACCTCTGGGATATTTGATGACTTACAATACCGCGGAGTTACTGCCCTTGCTGCTACCAATATAGGGCACAGTAATCCTTTTTTTAATTCAGTTACTGATCCATGATGCATTGACAGCAATGCCACCTCAGGAGTCTCTGGCATACTCAACCCCGTCAAATGTCACCCTATCTCAAAGATTAGTCTCCAGTATATTCTTAACTGTTGGCATGCCCACCATATATGTGTCATTGTACTTTCTTCCCTACCACATCTCCAACATAGCTTTGTATTTTGTGGATTTATCCTATGAACTATTGTTGGGCATCTATACCATCTTGTTAATATTTTAAAGTTTCTCTCCTGTGTTTTAACCGCTATACTTGATTTAAAGGCTAAATGGAAATTTAGCTCCAATCCTCTTCTGTCCCCAAGTGTCACAATTCCCTTTCCCAGTCCTTTATATAATAACAGACCGTTGGAAACATCTGGGTTATTAAAATATTATATAATCTGGATACCATATGTTTACTCCCTGCCCTATTCACACCTATATCCTCAAATGAATTATATATATATA
>NW_017306374.1:224343-283156 GCF_000935625.1 Nanorana parkeri
TATATATATATATACTGTATATCCTTGCAAGCAGACCTCAAAAACCTACATTATTATCTGTAAAACATTATCAATCATATTAATTTATTTCCCAAATAATCCATTTAATTTATTTGAAGATCAAATCTGGGGTATATTTCCTGCCATATTTACTGTATATGAGCCTACCTACAGCAAGGCAAAGAGCTTTAAAGTAAAGGTTGCATTGCATGTTTTAAAAAGGTCGTTTAAAATAGAACCAAAATTACAATAATGTTTACTCACTGCCCCCATTCCTAAACAAATCCCTGTACCAGACCATGAATTCCAACATCAAAGCTTTCCATTAGATTATTAGATTATATGTGAATTTAACAAATTTTATGTATGTTATTTACCTGTAAAAGACATCCAAAAGAGCCTCCACCATCTTCAATGTGATGTCAGCTGTCCCGGCAGAGTCAGACCTCAAGTGACACTCTATAGCAGGGGTAGTGAATTAAAATTCAAGGAATTTGGTGAATACAATTTTCTTAGAGCCGAGGTCTGAATCACAGTCCGGATAGAACAGTCACCCATTTTGTGTCCATACCACATTCCGCCATTTAGGCAACATGCACACCAGCAGCTGCACTGCAACGCACGGCCCCTATGTGGCAGCATTTGGAGGTGACAGCTTCTCTATATGTGGACATCAGGGTCTATTAGACCACTGATGTCTTTCCTGCCCTCCAATACAGATCATCCAGCCAAGGAATGTGCTTGATACTCGGCTCTTCATCTGGCTTCAGCCAGCAAAGAGCACTTCGTGATTCAGTGATCACAGCGGCAATAGACGTTCCCTGGTCTACTCCCACTATCCATCCTGACACTGTGTGCCGTGGTCCCAGCCCCCCTCAGAGAAGCAGGGGACCAAAAAACCACTGTGGGGGGTGGTGCAGGGAGAGGGTGGCACAACAGCAGACTTGTACAATTGATGCCTGTACAGCCTCCAAGATCACTTGTAGTTGTAGCATTCAGCTCTGTCTGGCAACAATGGTTGCTAGGAAGCCAGCAGTCCTAGCCACTAATGACTGAAGTGGAGGGTGCTGGGTTATGGCTGGCAGTGGAAACGCCACCACCTGCCATAACCCAGTGCAGGTCGGCGATCGCTACTCAGTCCGTGTCCAGACCTCAGTCTGCCATTTTCTGATGGCAGCTCTATAGTATTTCCCTTTTCTCCTCCCCCTAGCAGTTACAGAATGTGTAGGGAGGTGATGAGGGGGGTGGAGGAGCTGGGTTAGTACGGGCAGTAATTACAAACTCCCAAAAGAGGAGAGGGCTATGGCATGCAAGAATGGAGGTGGCTGTGTTAGGGAATTGACTCTCCTGAAGAAGTCATATTTTCTAGCAGGTTCAAAGGAACATTGCAAAGTATTAACAAAATAATTTAGGGCAATGAAAAACACTACAAGCAAATATTTTAAAATGCTGGATTTGTCTGTGCTTTTACCTGCAATTTTGAAGTTGGCTTTCTTTTAACACATAAGCATTAAAAATACAGACCTCAGATCACCCAGTAAATGGCATTCTCATAGTTATTAACTACAGAAATCTAAAGGTACAGATAGACATGAAAGTACAACATAATGGCAAAGTGGTTGGCACTGTTGGCTTGGAACGCTTGGTGTTGGGTTTCATTCCCACTGTAGATACTAGTGCAGAAAATAATTGAAACCAGTTACCTGATCTGTATTGTATCATGTCTATAAGGGTTAGCTATCAGTGGAAATTGTAATTGGACAGCTTAATAAACTTTGTCTGATTATCATTATCTTTGTCTGAATCAGTATACTTCTGCATGCCTTTCCCCTCTACACTTGGCAAAGCCAAACTTGTATGTTAATAGACCTGCACATTGCAACCTCCATGTCTAACCACTCTCAAAGTGTCATTATAATGCAGATTGTCATTATTTTTCAGGATAAATGGGAGAGCCTCATCTCAGATAAGAAACCAGTAGAGCTGTTCCAACATGTCAGCCTCATGACGCTGGACACCATCATGAAATGTGCCTTCAGTTGCCATAGCAATTGCCAGAATGACAGGTCAGTAGCAAGATACTTAGCGTAAGGGAAAATGTTTGTCTTGTTTTTGGCAACAACTGTAAATTTTTCTCTTATCAATTTGTTCACATTGCTTGAAAAATAACAGGTGGAACCCCCATTTCTTTAATATATGGAGTCCTCACTGGAACCAGTACACTGCACCATGCTTATATGGATCATAGGCAGGCAGAACTTGTCTAGTCTACAAAAAGCAGAAGTCACTCTCTTTGCAACTGTTTTCACTCTGCTCCTGCTGCTACTCACTTGCCATATCTCTTGCAAGGCATATTTTGTTTACGATCTTACCTCCTGAATTTTTCAACGACACCTATGTGAATCTTTTGTTTCAGCTATTTGTATTTGTTCTTGCTCCATGTTGGAGCTATGTAATTCTTTTGTAAAACTTTCACTTTTGATTATGGTGGAATGGGGTTGGCTGTTGCTTTAAAGTCAAAAAGATATCTTAAAAACCTTTGGACTTTAAAGTGACAATAAACTCAGGGGTTAAACCTTAAAAATGCATTCAAGCACCCTGACACTTTGTATTAAATTAGGGATCACTTTTCATATTCCCCTTGTGTCTATCATCTTGTTCATCTTGGTTTAATCTTCACAGAAAGGCATAAATCAATAATTTTATGTAAAGCAGAAATACACACATATATACAGCATGTGTGTGTATATCTATCTATCTATCTATCTATCTATCTATCTATCTATCTATCTATCTATCTATCTATCTATCTATCTAAATAATATATCTATCTATCTATCTATCTATCTATCTATCTATCTATCTAAATAATAATAATTATTATTTTACCATGTATTTGTGCAATGTATTGCATCTACTGCATTCACCATTCGTTTTTGCTCTTCTTTTCAGTGAAAGTGTCTACATCAAGGCAGTATACGATCTCTCCTACCTGATAAACTACAGATTCACCTGCCTACCCTATCACAATGATTTAGTTTTCCACTTAAGTCACCATGGATTCCGCTACAGAAGAGCTCTGAAGACTGCGCACCAGCACACAGGTCAGCCTGCTGTCTGTATACATCTGGCATGTCCTTGTATTGCATCTTCGGCCAGTGTAGGAAACTGAATGAGGTCCCACACAGATCTGCAGATCTAATCTTCCTTAAAGTGAACCTGTCCTCAGATCATGCAGATAATGTATTTACATATTTTGAACAATAAGTAAAAGTACTTTAAAACAAGCCCTCATTCATCTCTGTGTCTAAAGGCATTGTGAATAAATTAACTTTCAAAGTTCACAACACAGACATTGAAATCTTAGCTCTTTGCCTATTACTTTCTAATTCCTTAGAATACTGACAAAGAGAGGTGTATCTGCTATAAAATGCACCTATGGCAACGTCACTGGCTGCCAGGAGCTGGGCAAGATGCTCTGGCCAGCGCACTGCAGAGCTCCTGGCAACCAGTGACATCACTGGTTGCCAGGAGCTGGGCAGGACCGTCTAGCAGATGACCCACGTATTGGCGCACAGGGCATGTGCCCTATGTGCCATGGCCTGGATACACCACTGCTGGCAAGTTGCCAGTTCTCTATTGTGAAAAACCAGCAGATATTTCTAAGCTGTTAGAAACCGACTGATACTTTAAAGTCTTTGTTATGATCTTTGAGGATTAATATCTTTCCATTAAAAGCAATTAGAGAGACCAGGAATTATGTATTTTAAAGCAGTTTTGTTGTGTTAAGAATATGTAAATATTTCATGTCCATAGTTCCTTGTGTTGGGGTCTACTGCCACTTTATCCATATTGAACTGGTAAGTGATCCTTTGGATCCCTTTTACCAGTTCACTATGAAGAGTCAAGACTGGGGTGGATTTTGCTTCTTCAAGGTAGTTTTAAATAACATTTTCAGATATACTGAGCAAGTAATAGATAATTCATACCCAATGTGGTATATCTAACGCAGAGCTGAGTTTTTGTCATTAACCCCCCACCCCCCAAAAAATGTGTCCAGTTGCCTACTTTTATTTTATCATGAAAGTTCACACAGAGCAATACGTTGCCCCACCAAATTTCATAATATCTGTGACTGGGTCTGTGATTGGGGAAGATCAGCATCCTGGCTGATTGGAATTTGTACTCTCACACTGCCACTACACAATCAACACTGCTCCATTTTAGGCCCCTTTAGAAGCTGGGCCTTGTATCCATTGAACCCCTTTCCCTTCTCCTTGCCTGGCCTGGTCACCTATTATAATGTGTTTTTCATGTAGATAAAGTCATTAAGGAAAGAAAAGAATCCCTCAAAGAAAAAAAAGAGCTGGAAAAGATCAGCCAGAAGAGACACCTGGACTTTCTTGACATTCTTCTCTGTGCTAAGGTAAATTATCGTACCTTCCTGATGCAGTTATATGGTGTTTAAATGGAAGAAATAAAACCTATGTTTATTTCAACCGTATTCTAAGGAATGTTCTAGACTGCCCTGACAAGAAAACACACTTTTGTAAATTAGGACTAGTATAAATTATGTTATACATTCCAATTTTGACATTTTTAATGCCCATTATTTGTGAATGCAGCATTTAATGTTGAATAGCTTTTAATATCTGCAACTAAGGACAGAGCTGTAATTTTTGTGTTGATGCTCATTAACAATGGAAAATCTGAACTCATTTAGGACAGTTGTGCCTTCCATCCCCAGCAAAGCAGCTCAGATTGAGAGAGGGAGGGCAGGACTAGCAGCCAATCTTGTTCTGCTGCATGCACATGTGGTGCCTGGAAAAAGAAGTAAGCAGTTTATGTAAAGTTAATGACTTGTCAATGTGTTGCTGTTACTTTATTACACATTCAGCAGTCTAAACTCTAAGATATGTTCTAGATATGTTGTCTGACAGAGGTGTAGAAAGGAGAAAAGTGGCTTGGCAGAATTGCTAAAACCTTTGGCAGAGAAGGCAGTTTAAAATGTTGTAAATCAGCTGCCTATTTAGCTGTTTGCCCTTAATTCAGTTTAAAACTTACTGAATAAGGAAATAGAGTCGTTATGTTTTTAGGATGAGAACGGTCAGGGTTTGTCTGATGAGGACTTACGTGCAGAGGTGGACACGTTCATGTTTGAGGGGCACGATACAACAGCCAGTGGGATCTCCTGGGCATTGTACTGTATGGCCAAATACCCTGAACATCAGGGCAAATGTCGAGAGGAGATCAGAGAGCTGATAGGAGATCGGGACACTGTGGTGTGGTAAGAACTCACTATTAATGTGATGATTTTTATTACTTTGATTATTATTGGTTTAAATTGACCCAACATTTAAGTTTCTTCCTCAGAGCAGCATGAAGGTAGTGCTGTTGCTTTGCAGGGATCCTGGGATCCTGAGATCTGTTTCCAACATCGCTATCTGCACATACTTAAACCAGACTTTCACCCTCCCCACCCACTTTACCTTATTTCCCTCCTACGCCCTCTTCTCTTTTAATTGAATACAGTGTTTTCCCCCAAATTTGTTTTGGGGCCCCTTTCATTCCAGCACCTCTGAACAAAACTCAATTCTCAGCAAGAATTGAGTTTCATTGTCCTAAGTGTCTCATGTGTCATAGACCATCCATGCTCCTGGGATGCGTGACTTCAGTATTTCAGGAGACTTTGTTTAGGGCAGCTCTGGGAGACACACTTTTGACGGACAACAAGTAGTGTTTCTACAAGTTTTGTTTTGTCCCTCACTTCGCCTGGGCTGCATTTTTGCCTCTCGACACGACATTCCCACTTGATGCTGCATGTTGTTTAAGAGATATGGTTGGTTTTTCTTCTTCATCATTTTTTCTGATTGGTCGATTCATGGTGATGCCCATACAAGCCTGCGGCTAGGACCTATATCTCCCTATAGCCCCATATGGACGAAACATGTTGGGGTAACTAGAAGATACTCTGTCTATTCAATACACCTACTTATGTGAATCATTGCCTTGCGGTCAACTACCCAACCAACTTATTTTTTATATTGAAAGAGTTGAAAGTGTTTCAAAAAAGCCCCTCCCATTCGGACTTGACATACCCGAAAGTGGGTTCATTCCTTCTAACTTTTTACAATTTCAGGAGGCATTGGAGTGTTCTATGCAGCATGCATCACATCGGGGGGCTGGCTGTCTCTTACACAATTATGCAGCTGGCACCCTGATGCTGCACTGCGGGACATGAACGTTATCAGGGGTGGGCTGCAAGAACCTGGAAAGGACAGCCGGTCCCCCGAAGACGTAAGTAAAAAAAGATGGCGGTGTGAGACCCAGCATGTAGCAGTAGATTGGCGGACTGCAGCAGGAAAACCCTAAGAACACTGGAGTATGCAATTTTAGGATAACCTGGTAAACAAGTAAATTAGGGATTTGAACAAACATTTATAACAGGGAAATTCCTTTTTAATATGTTCTCAGTGTGTTTATGGGGTGAATTTTTGTTGACAGCATCTTCAGTTACTTACCAGTATCATGCTATGCCGTATCTTGATAGCTCCTGGGTTGTCCATCAGCATTGCTACCTGCTGGTTAAATGTAGTATTACAATGGGACCATAAAGTACAATTCCTTATCTGCTTTTGAGAGGCATTGCTGATATGAAAACAGCAGCCAGATTTAAGGTTGCTGCAGTCAGATCTGATCAATTTGTTTGCGCTATTTTAGTGAATAATCCTGTAAGAATTTGGTTTCAGACACAGCTGGGCAATGAGGATCCATCCATTTTACCAGAAGGGTCCCAGGCCGGGAAAGGATTTCCAGCCAAACTGTAAACCTTCAAAGTGCTTCTGAATTGGCAACGTTTGGTAATAGGTAATCCTTTGTGTTGTCAGGGAGGATTTGGCTAAGATGCCGTACACCGCTATGTGTATTAAGGAGTGCATGCGTTTGTATCCACCTGTACCTGAAGTGGCACGTGAGCTCAGCCAACCAATCACATTCTGTGATGGGCGAAGCCTTCCCAAAGGTTAGTCATCATTGCTGTTTTTGTTAAATATAATTTTTTATGTAATAAATGAATTTATGTCTCAGGAAGTGTCTATTTTACTCATTAATATGAATGCATGTTCTGCTACTAACTGTAAAACAAAATATGAATTATCAGTTAGGAAAATATCTGGGGCATTTTAATGAACTGCAAGGAGGTCTTCCCTCTAAATAATGTTTTTCCTATTTTTATCTTTAGTAGCCTGAGATTTCTTTCTCTCCAGAATATAAATATATTGTCTCTGGCTAGTGTTCTTTAATTCTGTTCACCTTCAGTATAAGTATTCTCATTCACTCATGTCCCTACTGTATCTACAGGTGCTGGTGTTCTCTTGAGCATCTATGCAATGAACAGATGTCCTAGTGTATGGGAAGATCCAGAGGCAAGTGCAGGGCCGGATTTACTCTCCTTGCCGCCCCAAGGCCAGGTTCCACTATACACCCCCCCGCACGCCGCCAACCCCCCGTCCCCATCAATTGTGAATGGCAACCAGATGGCAGGACGGCAGGGGGGTGTATTGTGGAACTTGACCTTTGGGCGGGGCTAGTTTCATTTTTTTTTTTTTTAGAAGTTCCGCCGCCGGGACACCTCACACTGGCGCCTGCAACTTCCCCACAAGGTCACCGCTGCCGCCCCCGAGGCGCTCTGCCGCTCCGAGGCCGGGCATCGGTGGCCTTGTGGGAAATCCGGGCCTGGGCAGGTGCTCATATTGTTAAATATGTTTGACTTTATTCAGGGCCATTACTACAGATCACGGGCCCCCACAACAAACATTTGATGGGGACCCCCTTTGACCTGTGACTAGCTACACCAAGATATCAAAGACTTCTCTCATACATCTGATGCCTTCCCTCCTAAACTGCAGACCAGGGGTAACCAGATTTTGGCCCTCTGGCTGTAATGAAACTAAAGATCCCATTATGCATCTGCCTCTGCAAGTCATGCCTGTGGCTATCAGAATCTTGCAATGTCTTATGGGACTTGTAGTTTCACAACAACTGGAGGGCTGGAGTTTGGCTACCCCTGCTATAGACTTTATAGGGAAGTACAGTTGTTGTCAACTGCAATCACTCCTATTTTTAATAACACAGTACTGTAGTGTCTTTATAAGCACACAAATGTTTTGTTTAATTTGCCTCAACAACCTCCTTAATGGGGCCCCCTTCCACCTCCAGGCCCCATAGCAGCCGCTTGAAAGCTAAAATCCAATTGGCTGTTTTAAATAGCACAGGCACTCAGAGCTAGTAGTAGTTAGCCATATTCAACTGGACTTATAATGTTGAAGACGTTTCACTGCTCACTCAGCCAAGCAGCTTCTTTAGTTCGAGTGTGTGTCAGGAACATACTCCAGCAGTTATAGCCACACAAGTAACTCAGTCACCTTTAAGTGACACTAAACTCAGGAGCTAAGTCTTAAAAATGCATTCAGGTACCTTAACTATTAACAAAAATGTATCTTATTTGCATATCACTCAGCTGTAGATCCTCAAATCATCTCTGAATTGGTGCCGACAATGTCCTTCCTTCTGGAGGGGGTCTACCTTTGTTCACTATGGAGCGAGCTTGGAGCGGTGACTACTTTACAACACACACAGGGACCATGGGGAACAAAAGTAGCCCCCCTCCAGAAGGAAGGACAGTGTCAGCACCACTTCAGAGATGATTTGAGGATCTACAGCCGAGTGATACACAAATAAGATACATTTTGTTAATAGTTAATGTACTTGAATGTATTTTTAAAATTTAACTCCTGAGTTTAGTGTCACTTTAATTCTATTGCCAAAGAATGTTAAGGGAGATATTGATTGTTCAAGAACAGAATGGGGGGGAGGTGAAATTACTATGTTTCAATCTCAAAATTCAGGCACCATATTGCCTGTGTCTGGGACAGGTGCTCATTGTCCAAGTCACGTGGCTGAAAGTATAAATTGTTGTCAAATCGCCTCTACCTTGGTGTGAGGACCTTCACAGACAACAAAGAAGCTTTCAGAATATTCGGTTTTTCTAAAGGCAGCCAAACACGTATTGATATGGTCATTCCATCAATCATTCAATGGTACTAAAATGATCAAATTGAACCGTAAACCACAGACCTTCCATTCATATGATATAGTGAGATGGTTCAATGGTTTTTGACTTTGGGAAGTTGATCAGATGAAGTGAACATTTATTGATTGTTTCTTATCGATCAAATGAATATCTGCACGCATGTCGGACAATCGAAATACAGAACAGTTATAGTTCTGACATGCGGTTAGAAAGTAGTCACTCACTCAATCAATCAGTGACTGACCTCTAGCTGCATCTAATTGTATCACAAACGACTACATACTGTGTGCCGGCGTTCACATGCAGTGGCTGTCACCCGATCATTAACTTGAACGGGCGGCTGCTGCCGCTTGTAAACATCAGATTAGGGATTCCTGCTGCGGGAAAACACAAGTTCCTGAAGCAGGAATTCCTAATCACACATAAACTTACAGGTGTGAATGAGGCCGTAAACACACTGGCAATTACTATTTTGGTTCCACATATACAGCATTTTAATAATGGACAATTCTCTTTCTGCTTTTAGGTGTTTGATCCTCTTAGATTTTCTCCTGAAAATACCTCCAAAAGACAGTCACATGCTTTCCTGCCCTTCTCTGCCGGAGTAAGGTATATCTGGTTTATCTGGCTTTGTACAACATACAAACATTGAGTTGAAAGAGTAAAACAGGGTAGACTTTTTTAAAGGTCCTAATTAATCAGAATATCTGAAGGAAAAGCTGTTTTTCTTGTCCACCAATCAGATTATTCAAATTATTTTTTCTGTTACAGTAGGGGATAGGACCATCCAATCGCTTGCTTTGGACAATAAGAAAAATTGTTTCCTTAGACACTTCACATATCTAAAAGTTTTGGATTGATGGCTGATTAGGGCACCACATTCCCTAGAAACATACTGCTTTAAGCTCTTTACTTCCGTTTGAAACCTTTCTTTAGAGATTCAACACACAGCAGTTCTGTATATACATCTGGTAATCCCAGGAGAAAGGTTCTCCAGGAAATATTTACCAATAAATAATAACTATATTACTGTAGAATATAACCTCTATGTCCCCCCTGTGATTCTACGTTTATTTTATTATTGACAACTTGACTTCCCTGCCTACCATATCTAACCCTACCCTTTACCCTGTCCAAACAGAGCCCCATTACCGGCCAATTTGACCAGTAACAGAGTAACTGAGTGGTTATGGCTTAGCTGTAAAGGTGGCACTGCCCCCTTCTCACCAAGATAGAATTGTCAATATGAGTCGAGTGAATCCAAGATCAGAGGAATGGACAAAAGATGTGACAGAAATTATAGAAAGAACCAGTGGTGGCATGAGTTAGTATTCTTTATTACTTACTAAGTATATCAAGATCCACATCAGAGCTCTCTCAGCTCTCTAAATGCACCCGGTTTGCAGCCTTTTCCTTTTATGTGCTTTTAGGAAGGGCTTTTAAAAGTTTAAAACAGCTAACAAAGTGAACCTGTTGCACAGCAAAACTCTAACAGAAGTGGCATCATTGGCAGGACATTTCCTTTGTTTCACTGTCCAACCCACCATAGACCTCATACAGAATACAGGTTATGGTTTCTCTGGGCAAAAAACGAATAAGAAGTCCCATCTATGTGAAGGTATAAATAATAAATATAATAAAATGTCTAAAACAAATGTTGACTTAAAATTGAAACCATCCATCCTACTTCCCAGAAACTGCATTGGACAGAATTTTGCAATGAATGAGATGAAGATTGCCTTGGCGCTCACATTACAGAGGTTTGAATTGTACCCGGATCCCACACAGGAACCCATAAAGATCCTCCAGTTAGTTTTGAAATCTTTCAATGGAATCCACCTGAATCTGAAGAAAATAGACCGCATGAAAGAGAAAGATCTGTAACAGAAAGGACTGGCAAACTTGTACAAACCTTCCTGAACAGCTCAACGACAATTACTGAAATAAATAAACGATCGTGATCAATACTGTACACAAATCATGTGCTAATAAAAAAAGAATATGTCATGATTGTATGCATTACTTATGTGGATGGATAGGGCCTATGTCTAATGGAATATGGATAAGGGGTGCCACTGAGTATTTTTTTTTAATTTGCATTCATGTTTTTTTGTTTTCCTGTCCCCTTTAATGGAAGCTGACATAAAACAGATTCCTGCATTGCCATTTTTTTAACCCCTTTCTAAAAATATACTGTAAGCCACCTGCCTTTCATTCTGATCATTTGACTTCAGTACTCACTCAGCTGCTGAACAAGAACAAGCACGCAGGTCCAGAGTTCCGACTTTACTGGCAATTAGGTTCAGCCATAGTGACTCAACTAGTGAAACCCTAGGTTAAGCATGACAGCAAGGGGTTTCAGAAGGTAATTGAAAATGGCAGCCTAAGCATTTCTCTTATGGCATGTTCCTGATAATGTTCTTTAAAGCCCATCTACGGGGAAACAAAAAAACTGCCCCTGCACTGCAAGAGCTAAGTGCTTCTTTTTGCCTATGGGTTGAAGTAAATCCTATGTAGTTACCTGATCCCCATTCCTGCCGGCTTGCTCTGGGCTGATAGACCGGTCCCTGCAGCCTCTTCTTCCCGGGTTCTGGTGGTTGGAGGCCCACTGACGTCATCACATCTATGCAGGTTTTGTCATTTAAAAAAAAAAACTGTTCAGATATACAATGCTGGTACCTAGCGCTGCCTATACATACCTATATCATTTTACAAAACTCTGCTGTTAAAATCCCAGAAGTTCTGCCAGACAATGCTTTGGCACCACCTGCTAGTAACAATGTTTTTCTGCCCTCTCCTGCCTCCCG
Organism: Nanorana parkeri; assembly: GCF_000935625.1. Taxonomy (NCBI): domain Eukaryota; kingdom Metazoa; phylum Chordata; class Amphibia; order Anura; family Dicroglossidae; genus Nanorana; species Nanorana parkeri. The sequence continues at coordinate 236,242 of NW_017306374.1, forward strand.
CACATTCCTTTTTGCCAGTGAAGCAGTCCTCCACAGTTATAGACCAACTGGAATCAGTAGGGTGGGAGGTAGCAGCATTCTTATAAAAATTCTGAGAAAATACTCCAATCTATTCAGGTGGGTTAGGATTTTCTTGACTTGAATCTCCACTAGGATTAATTTGAATCCATATCGTAATATGACTCGCTGGAATGTTTTTCCCTGTAAAGACCTTCACTTTATACATGTAACAGTTTTTAATGACATGAGCTCTTTAAAGGGTTAGTTCACATTTACATCATATTTCCAAAACAGTACCTATGCATTCCAGCTTCTGTAGCACATTAAAAAGCAGCCCTCATGTTCTACATTTTTTTTAAATGTCTAAGGTGTACCTGTAGGCTGGTTGCAGCATCTTCCAGGCTTGTCTGTAAAACTTCTAAAATGAGCGAAGGAAGAAAAAGCTTTGGTGCTAAAGTGGTCAAAAGCACTCACTTGTTAGAGATAGATAACTGTTCATACATATTATTTAATAACAATGCAACCTTCATGACGGAATTCACATGCTGGATGCTAACAGTACATGTATTATCCCCTTACAGTTTTCATTATATTTTTCATCATCCTTTAAGGGATAACTGTCAACACCAGTACAACTGCAAGGCATCATTTTGCCCTCACATACTCATACCTCCTAATATTCTGAGATGAGAAAGAGGGACATCTTCTACCACAATGTATATAGGCAATGGACACACACCCTCCACTCCATCAGTTATGTGAACCATTGAGAATGTATATCCCAAAAATAATTGGTTAAACCCAGAATTGTTTTTTGTTTTTTTAACCATTACTTTTCCGTTATACTGGCTTTTCCAAATAGCAAACAAGATCATTAAGAAATAAGATAAAGGTTTTAATGCAGAATAAAGCCAGGTATACAAGCTTCATCAAGAACTGGTCAAAATCTGATACGTGGGTACCGCTGTCGGCACCTTTCCGACCGGCATCCCTCAATCAGCTGAAGAAGCATGTCGGAAAATTATCAGTCCAACAGAACTAGCAGACAATGAGCTGCAATCTCTGTTCAGGTATTCTGTTCGATCAACGTTCATGAGTGTTGATGGAGGAATCTGTTCTATTTTCTTTGTTCAGCCAACAGGTTTAATGAGGAAAATAGAACGTGTATACCTGGCATACCTTTTGGGAGTTAAATAGATCCTTTTTATTAGGGTTGCACAGATACCAAGTACAGTACTCGGTACAAGTACGAGTACAGGTACCGATACTTTTGAGCTCTAGACTAGACTAGAGAAAAATTCAAAAGTTAGGAGGCAGCTGTCATTTGTAAGGAGCACACGGAGCTCCTGGGATTTGTACATCTCGGTTTTAATGTGCGATTTTGTTTTTATAAATATAAATAAAGGGATGCACAGATACCAGTTTTGCGAGTACGAGTACTGGTACTTGCCGAGTACTACAAGTACGAATACTGATACATTTTTCTTTATTGTCATGTGACAGTTTTTCTAAAACAATACAGACTAATGATTTCAGGACAGTGGGTTGCAGCGGTTGCAGCTGGTGGAGTGCCAGAGCCCGGTCCCAGCTGCAACCGCTGCAACCCTGGTAGTTCTCATGAAAATGCCAAGTATCTGCACTGGTACTCAAAAAGTATCTGTGCAACCCTACTTTTTATAGATATCTGTACATCAGACCAAAAAGCGGGACAATTGAGGAGGAAAGAGGGACAGAGGGATTTGGTTCCCAATGAGTGACAGTGCCTTTAGTTCCTCTAAATCAGTGGTTCTCAACTCGTGGGTCGCGACCCAAAAGTGAAAGGACAGTTGGGAGGTATACATACTTAAAAAAAGGGATAAAGGAGCAAAAGATTACAAATAACTAAAGTCACAGTGTGAATGGCATGTGGAACCACTGCGCAGAATAGTATAGAGGACAATGGCTTCTCTCTTGTACCGAAAACAAACTGTAACTAACAATTAAAGTGAAAACTAAACTCAGGAGTTAAATCTTAAAAATGCATTCAAGAAACTTAACTATTAACAAAAATGGAAAATATATGTGAATTAAGTTACCGCAATTCCCACCAATCTCAGAAGGTCAATAAGATATGATTCAGACTTCATCCTAGTCATACCATCCATGTTTCTATTTGTGGGAAACTGACCTATCATTAGGGGAAATGTTGAGACTTGTGATCATTTGTGAAATATTACTGCAGATATTCATTGGAAAGTCAAGATAAAATATTTCCAGGCCCTAAATGTGAAACATACATTTAAAAAAAGTAAATAAAAGTTGTGGGAACTTGGCGAAACCTACTCTAGAGATGTTACTTATGTCTGCCTGCAAAGTTTGGAGTGCCTACAGCATAATGGAGTGACCACAGCTGTCAAGTATTAAAGTGACACTAAACTCAGGAGTTAAATCTTCAAAATTCATTCAAGTACTTTAACTATTAACATAAATGTATTTTATTTGTGTATCATTTGGCTGTAGATCCTCCAATCATCTCTGAATTGGTGCCGACACTGTCCTTCCTTCTGGAAGGGGGGCTACTTTTGTTACCCATGGTCCCTGTGTGTGTTCTAAAGTAGTCACCACTCCAAGCTCGCTCCCGTGATGGACTACAATCTCATGTTTAGTTTACTAATTTCTATTGAGATTGTAGTCCATCATGATTTGAGGATCTACAGCTGAGTGATAGACAAATAAGCTACAGTGTTGTTAACAGTTAAAGGGTTTCTAAACCCTCAGTTTTTTTTGCATATATCTACTGCTAGCGAGTAGTAGATATATGCAAAAAGTAAAAAAAAAACAAAACAACAACGCTTTAACAGCGGTTTAAACTTACCTGTGTGTTTCCTGCGCACTCCCATCCGAAAATGTGAAACGGCCGCAAAGCATCTTGGGGCGGGCGCATGCGCAGTTCACATTTTCGCCCGGGACGCGAGGAAAGACACAAGGTAAGTCTATGGATGCCTGCACCTGCATGCAGACACCATGAGAGAGTACGTGCCAGCAATCACAGAGAAGTCAGCTCTGGATTGGAGATTCGCTGCAGAGCTGGAGGGAAGGCTGAACACTACAGGAAAGAAGAAGATGATCGGATTAAAAGACATCATTTAAGGTAAGTGCTTTAATTAACGTTGGGGTGAGGGAAGAAAATGTTTTGCCTTTAATGTCACTTTAAGCTACATGAATGTATTTAACTCCTGAGTTTAGTGTCATTTTAATGATACCTCTGAGAACGATGATAATCCCATTTGGGACACGGTGATCCAGACACTGACAATACACAAGAATCACAAGCCACTTTTCCACAGCTGAGCTTCTAAATGATACATTTTTTAATGAAAGGAAATGTAACAGTACGGTATGTGTTGTGAATACTGCACTGGTGTCCTTTTAAAGTGCTTTGTTTACATGTGAGGCATTGCCAGTATGACACCGTGCTCAGCTCCACCTCTCTCCTCCTCTGTACACTGTCCTATGTCCCTGTGTCATCTGGGCAGGTGCTTCCTGCTGTCACCGTCCGTCACCTTTCATTCTGCTCCGGTCAGGAATGTGTCATGTCTGTCCCTGGGATTTTTGGCTTCCTTTCTTTGAGTTTCTGCGATCTGTGTCACTGGACTGCCTGGCTCTGCGTTCTCTACGTTCTGTTCAAAGCCTCTAAGCTGTATGTGAAATGGAGGGAGCTGTGCAGAGCATTCAGTCCTTTCCCAGGTCCTAAACTTCACTGGCTGTATGGCAATGCCCATGAGGTAAGGAATAAATCTGAGACAGTTCATCTACAATGGAGTGAGTATAGCATTTAGGATGTCATAACAAGATTTCATTTTTTTTTTTGCACAGCAGTTAAAGAGAATCTGTCAGACCGTTTATTGCAACAAAAATCTTCCCATAAGATAACATGTAAATTAATGTATGCCCATCATTGGTGTCACTGGGAGGAATAGTGCTCAAGGGGCAGTTAAATGCATACAAAAGACCTCATCCGGCCAGCAGGTCTTAGTATGGAGACCACTGCATTAGAACAAAGAGAAAGGCTAATAAAGAAAAAAGAGGCACAGTGGTATTTGCACGCAAAACATGCACAGTTTGAAGTTATGGTGACCTGACCTTTTTTTGGTAGATGTAGGCGGGTCATTTAAAAGGCCGCCTGAGCATCAGACACACTGGGCTGTGCACAGTACCCTTCGTCTGCTGATTTTAGGGTTCATTGAACTCTATCTACAGTGGTTCTGCTCTGTGCATGTGCACTGGACTGTTTATCAAACACAGTGCAAAGCATCTTGGGTGCTTTGGGGATGCCTTGTACTACGCTCAGCAAATCTAATAAGCACAGTTCAATGTGAGTGGAGCTCTGGTGACCTTTTCTACACCTGCCCTTATATGTATCTGAGACTCCTGCAGGTAAAATCTCCTCTGCCATGGCCATAACAGTATCAAATGAGGGGGATCTAACGCCTCATTTTGCATTCTGTGCAAAATAATAGAATATTCACAAAAAAGGAGTTATACTCCTCAAATGCTGAGGTCTCACCACTGGACTTTGCTATTAGACAGAACAGTGCTTAATGCTGCCCCAGGCTTGATCCATAAACTAATGGCAAAAGAGTGGGGAGAGTAGAGAAGTGCAAGCTTAAAGTGACATTAAACCCTCAGATTTTTTAACATAAACCAATACTGTAATGTGTGCCTTACTGTAATCCATGGTTGTTTCCCTTCTCTTTGCTGCTCTTCCTTTTAAATCCTCATGTCTTCTCATGCTAGGGGAGAACTTCCCTTTGCAGCTGAGTGCCTCTTCCTGTAGTGCTGGCTCAGGTTGTGAACCTACACACAGACACCATGTATCCATTTCAGAGACAAGGCAGTCTGCTGCAAAACAGAAGTTCTGCCCAGCATGAGAACAGATACAGATTTAAAAGGAAGAGCAGCAAAGAGAAGGGAAACTACCATGGATTACAGTAAGGCACACATTACACTATTGTTCTATGTTAAAAAATCTGGGGGTTTAATGTCACTTTAAGGGAGGGGGTCAATATGCACGGGGACACCAGCTGGAGAAATCAATCTGCTGCTGTCCATGGATACTGGAATGCTCACCAACCAGGTACATCATAGTGAGTCACAGCACCACTGTGACAAGTTGGAGAATAGGTAGCTGTCTCCCTATCAGCTGTTCTCAATATTTTTCTGTGTGCGCGCAGCCTAAAATCTGTAAATCATGATATGTCATCTGTCTCTAGGTACCTGATATGTATTGGTTACATTAGAAGCAATAATATTTCTAATCTATACCCCTATGAGGTCTGGAGTTTGAACTCTTCTTATTGTTTCAGAGATGTCTTCAATCTGATAATGTTTCCTTGTTATCTTTTCTTGTTGTACTCTTTATGGTCTACGGCTGTAGCATATGTGTTTTAATGATGCCTAATAAATCTGAACTCCATTACCTTCAGTAGGTTACCATGAACCATATTCTCTGTGTAAGGGTCATAACTGAGTTATGTCTTTTGTGTGCTTGAAATTTCCACCAGCATGTTCCGATGCATGTTACTACTGTAGCCACCTTGCCCTAAATGTGGTGACGATTTAAATTTAGCTCTGCTGGGCTGTAAACAGCCTAAGGCTAAGCCAAATTGATAGTGTTGAATTCATTTGGTGTCGCCTAAGCATCCTAAGAGTCTTTGTTAGCTTCTGCTTGCTGCTGGGGTTTGAGCAAGAAGAGTCAATAATGCCGGGTTATGAATATTTATAACTCCTTCGCCAACTACTAGGAGGTTTAGTACCAGTGGTGCATGCTAGGGGGGCATACATATTTGGAGCTGAACTTGTGAAGTCTCTTTACCCCAGACTTCTGTCTGGGGGAGAATGTGTTCGTTACTGGGGTTCTAGCTAGGTCTGCTTCATAGGGAAGACCTGCTTGTGGCCAGAAAAAGGGGTCTGAATGTGGGCATGAAGCTGTCTTACCTGTGAGGGGGAAGCCGACCCAGGATCGATCTGCTAAAGTGAGACACTGTCGAAAGGTGACGCTAGGTAGAAGCTGGATCCTTGCATGGGCCTGGTAACTCATTTAGGAGGATGCAGGGAGAAGTCTGATAATCAGCTGAGGTTCTGCTCTTTGCACTGTGGAGCTCGAAAGTGGATATGGAGTCTGGATTCTGTAAAGTGTCCTGGGTGTCTGTAGCTCTTACTCCTCTCACTATGAGGAATAACCTTATGGTCACACCCCACAACCAGTAGAGTTACCCCTGAGGTAAAATGCTAGCCCACACTGCCTCTGGGGTCCCTCACATGCCTTTGGGGGTCAGGGGGGTGCCACACTATGTACCACAGACATTTCTTCCAACTTAAGAAACCAATGAAACAAATATACAGCATCTAATTGGCTGCAAAATTAAGGTAATTCTCTAGTTAGCTAACCATTGCTGATGTTATATGGAAACATAGCATGGGGTGGTGACAACAATTCAGAGCTTTTAATTCTGTACACTCTGTGCCATTGCCCCAACCCCTTGCAAGTTGGACAGCTGGTGATCATCTCATCACAGTGATGTAGCTTTTGCAGCTTCTGTAACCACTCCTAAGTATGTCATCCCCCACGCACACCTTAACAAAGTCTGAAGTTACAGATTTCTCAACCTCCACTGACTGGTAGAGGACATTATTTAAATTTGATATTCCTTCTGCAGTAATGTCAATCAGTTATGGATCATCCCTTTTTTATATGAATTAATATACTCAGAATGTATGTTCTGTTGTGTATCTATATAAACCTTAGTTCCACGGTGATGGAAAAGACATGGAAATCATCATGCGTTATGCGGAACAGTACCCATACGCCTACCCACTATGGATGGGGAACTTCTTTGCATCGTTGAATATCTGTCACCCCGATTATGCGAAGGCCATTCTGTCCAGACAGGGTAAGAGCTGCCATTCACTACACTCAATGATTTTATTTGTATTCATTCAGTGCTGCCTTCTGATAGTAGTATTTTTCTCCTGGCAGATCCAAAGGATAATTTTGGCTATTACTTCCTTACTCCATGGATTGGCAAGTAATATTATTTGATTACACCCCATATAGTTCTACATGCCAAAATCAAAAACAGTGTGATTTACGTTTTGTACATTACATGCACGGGTGCTGGAGTGGGCAATATCCCTTCTTGAACATGCTCTCCATGATGATATGTTAGCTAGTAGATATCAGTGCAGAGCCATTTGTGCTCAGAATGATGCACTACCCTCAAGGCCCTGTTACACTAGCCCTCCATGTAATAATAACACGAACCCTTTCTGTAACCCTAACACTAATCCTTCTTCTAATTTTACCACTAACCCTAATAGTAACTCTCCCTGTACACCTAACACTAACCCTTCTTGTAACCCTAACACTAACCCTTCTTTTAATCCTAACACTGATCTTCTTTGTACGCTTAGTACCAGTCCACAGTGTAAAGCTGACTATACATTATGCGAAATTCACACAGTGGGTTCCGCTGTTGGCACCCTTTTGGCCGGCATCCCTCGATCAGCTGATCGAAGGAGCTGGTTAGAAAATCTTTGAACAAACAAAGCCGGCAGCCAATGAGTTGCCCACTCTGTTCGGGTATTTTAACACTGGTCCGCAGCCGCTGTCAGTATACAGAGGAAACACTCATAACGCTCATATGCATCGGTGAAGAAATCTGTTCTATTTTTTTCATTCAGCCCAGCGGGTTGAATGAAAAAAACTGAACAGTGTATAGCCAACTTTAGTCTAACACTAAACCATCACTGTAACTATAACACTAACCCTTCCTGTGATGCTAAAACTATCCTCCCACTAACCCTAACCTACCCTGTACCAATAACACTAACCCTTTTTGTAATCTTAACATTAATCCTCCCTGTAACCCTAACCCTCCCTGTAACCCTAACACTAACCCTCCCTGTAACCTAACACTATCCCTTATTTTAGCAGTATAACTAACTCTTACTGTAAACCCTAACACTAACCCTCCCTGTAGCCATAGCACTAACCCTTCCTCTAAACCTAACACCAGTCCTCCCTGTAACTTTAACAATAACCCCAACACTAACTGTTCCTGTAACCCTAACACTAACCCAGTTCTGTAACCATAACATTAATTTTCCCTGTAACCTTAATACTAACCTTCCCTTTAAGTCTAAACTCACACTTAGGTCTAACATTAATCGTCACACTTACCTTCTCTTTAAACTCTGCCCTCACACCAGTACTCCTTTATGTAAATGTATTCCCTAATTTGCATATTCATATCTCCTGCACCTGGGTCCTTTGCATCAATAATTAACCCCTCTGCACGCTAGGATGCCAGCGCTAGAATCGTTGGTTTTGATATAGAAATCTAATTAGTTTTTTTTTAAGTCACAGAAGTGTATATGAGCAGAGCTCAGCGGGGGTGACCTGTGCAAAGCATGTTGCATTTAATTATACACAACATATACAGTACATATGAGTTTAATATTCCACAAGTGTTCAGTAAAAAAACAGTGTACACAACTCCATAAATGTCCATCAATTATTCTTAATGATTTTTTATTCCATGATCTTTTTAATGATCACTCAGGTAAAGGGTTGCTGGTGTTATCGGGCCAGAAGTGGTTTCAGCACCGCAGACTGCTAACCCCCGCCTTCCATTATGACGTATTGAAGCCGTATATCAGACTCATGTCGGACTGTGTGAACGTCATGCTGGTAAGTACACATCTTGCAAAGAAAAGGACACTGGTACCCATGTATTAGGCCCCATTCACACTGAGCGATTTATCGCGCGGTAATTCCCGCGATATCGCGGCTATTTACCGCGCGATATCGCTCTCCAATGCATCTCAATGGGGCTCTGTCCGTCGCTGTCGCGGGTCGTGTGTCGCTACAGCAGGACCCTTTTTGGAGCGGATTTTGCCACGATTCTAGCTTGCTCAATGCAAGCATTTGCGCGATATCGCGCGACAAACGCACGATATCGCGCAAAATGCAAATCGCGTGACAAATCACTCAATATGAATGGGGCCTAAGTGTGTCTAAAGCGGGCCATACATGTAATGATAAGCAACTAATTGATCATAGATCCCATTGTTTCAAAGAATCATCTGTTTGAAAACTGTTGAATAGATCGGTTTGGTTGAATTCCACTGGATTTTCCACTACCGTAGTTGTCCCATTTTGATTAAGTTCACTCCTCCATGTTCCATTGATGCATTACTGCCTGCACATTGACATGCGGTATTTCACTTATCAATGTGTTGTTTTGGTTTCAAACACTTTTGACACATAAGGTCCATCAGTTCTAATAAAATAACTCACTGCCGATATATTTTCTTATATAAAGTTCATTTTGTTATTTCAGAATAAATGGGAGAATATCGTCCCGGATAAGAAGCCAGTGGAGCTCTTCCATCATGTCAGCCTCATGACACTGGACAGCATTATGAAGTGTGCCTTCAGTTACCAGAGCAACTGCCAGAATGACAGGTCAGTGTTCGGGGATTCCATCACCAGTTTCCATTGTTTAAGACATCTAACCTAATAAAGCACATTAAAATAAAATTATGGACAAAATCAAAACTGACATATATGATGATGCACTCTGTGTTATGATATGATGAGTTTTTTCCTGTAACATAGTTTTATTACCTGTTCATCTTGGCAGCAGATTTGTTATTTTTCTTATTCTTTCCTCCAATCAAACTGCGAAGTAAAAGAGACTTTAGTGGTTGCTAGGAGCTCGGTAAGATGCCGGCAAGAGAGTCCTAGGTTGCTAAGAGCTGGGAGGAGAGATTTGTATGACCCCTACACATCTCTCCGCCTGACTCTTAGCAACCTGGGAGGCTCTGGCCGGAAAAGGGGCGGCAGGCCCACTGCAAACATTATGCAGCAGAGCGGCCATGCGGCTCTGACTGCCACCCCCCTCCACGTGACCCAAAGAGATGCCGTCTGAGGCACAGTTGTATGGTTTTATATCTGTAAGTTATAAATGGCCACATTTCTAGTAGTCTAGGTCCTGGTTATTCTGAGACAACTGAACAGTAGGCACAGAGCCGTCTCTATAATGAGGCAGCCTGAGGTGGTTGCCTCTGGTGGAATTTCACTGAGAGGTGTGGGGGCAGTGTGGCGGCTGGGTGGTGGTGGGAGGCAGCTGAATGGATTGGGGGGGCGGCCACAGCGCCCTAGGTTGTTAAGAGCTCTTAGCAACCTATGACGCTCTCTACCTGGCTTCCCTCCAAGCTCCCTAACGTCATCATTTGCCTAGAGCTGAGTGGAACGCTCTGGCTTGTGTCCCGGCAAGCTCCTGGCAACCAGTGAGGTCAGTGAGCTGGCCCGGGACGCAGACCGAACTGCAGACAGCGCAGTCTGGCGTCCGCCGCTGCCCAAATGCTGCTTCCCCCCCTCCCAGACGATAAGTGAACCAGTGAGTGATTATTCCCTGTCAGCACACCCCCCATCCCCGGAAAGGAAATCGCCTCAGGCGGCGATCACCATAGGGACGGCCCTGAGTAAGCATGTGCCAGTATGATAATCCTCCTCAGACTAATGTATACTGATCATCAACGATCATTAAAGAGGACAACCAACAACAAATAAATAGGAACACATAAGTGTGGGTTCAGAAAACTAGGGAGCTGTTGTTGTAGAAATGTTGTAGAAATGTTGTAGAAATACAATGTACAATGAGCCAATCAGAAGCCAGCTTTCACCTGAGCTGTAGAGAATCTTGTAACTACTCTTAGCTTGCACAGAAGCAGAGGCTACAGATGGAGAGATATCTGTAGTAGTGCTATAACCTCCTTTGGTATCATTCATATGTATATGGCCAGTGTGTTTTTATTAGTAAGGCAAGGTCCCAATTGTATGTACTTTTTAGATTGTAAGATCTCCTAACCATCTTGTCTTGAATTGTATTGTAACTGTAATGTCTTCCTTATATTGTAAAGAGCTGTATTTCATTTCATCTTTATTTACTCATCTTCTCCTTAGTGAAAGTGCCTACATCAAGGCAGTGTACGATCTCTCCTACCTGGTGGATTATAGATTCACCTGCCTGCCCTATCACAAGGATTTCCTTTTCCACCTGAGTCCTCATGGATTCCGCTTCCGGAGAGCTCTGAGGACAGCGCATCAGCACACAGGTCAGTCTGCAATGACATTGGACAGTTATTGGATAATGTTTAGCTTACTGTGTTATATGGAAGGCAAAGTTGTTAAATTTGTCCTACCAAGTGGAGAACTGAGCAGGGGGTAGGGGGAACTGCACCCCATTGCCAATACAAATAATATATTTTGGGCGGGTGGCCCTGAGTGGAGATAATTCCATATTCAGACCTCAATCAGCTTGGGACCTACAGTCAGTGACAGTTGCTGGGTGTTATATGGCTGCCAGCACCCTGCTCAGATCTGTGATCACATCACCTAGAAAAGGGAAGTCTTTCTTCAGGGCCTTCCCTATAATGAGGCAGCCTGAAGTGGTTGCCTAAGGCAGCTACTCAGTGAAGAGGGTGGCAGGTTTCCTAGAGAGCGGCACCATGCAGCCCCCTCAGCTCCCCTTGTAACGTGCACCACCAAACCCCCCAAATAATGTGCGCCGCCACCACCACAACCACCCCGGTAACGTGCAAGATTGCCATCCCCCCATAACGTGCACCAACCACGATTGCGTGACCAACCCAACCCACCGCAGCCTCAGGTGGCGAAAAGTGTAGGGATGACTCTGTCTCCTACATAGCATATAGCATATGTATTTGAAAAGCTATGTTGCATTTAACTATGTTCTTTAAACCCCCCAGCTTTCACCATGGCCCCCAATAACTGCGGCACCACAATGCACTTTATGTGATACACTTCTTTAGTCCACGGTAAACTGTCCCTACGATGGAAGCACCAATTGATTGTGCTTGACTGGAAAAGTTTGCAATCCTCCCATGAACCTGCCCCTTGTGATTTTGTTAAAAGCAGAGTGTCACTTGTATCCAAAAGTATACCTGTTAAAAGTAGAGGCAATGCACTTACCTTTACCCTGTTGCTTCTTCCCTGCTGCTGCAAGTATTCCATTCTTCCGTGTGTGACCTTCTGCTGACAAAAGGTCTTGTTTGTCACACGGTCAAACATGTCAAAAAACTTGAAACTCTTATTTATGCCCTTGATGACTAATGTCATCCAAGGGCAGCATCTTAACGCTTCTGTGCACTTTGATGGATACAATGAGGCACTTATGATATGTTTTGTTATAACAAAGGGCATTGCAGTGCTAACCTGATCTGTGTGCTTAGTTATGCCTGTTCGATATATGTGCCCAACCTGCGGCCCTAGAGATGAATTCAGCCATTTGGTACATATTGTGTGATCCTAAGTCCCCAGCAGCTGGAAGTCTCAGAAATCATCTAAGACAATGGTGGTCAACTTACTAGAAGGAAACTCAGGTGTGGCCTCTGGATCAGTAATCTTGCCTGAGGCCAGGGCTCAGGGCCAGTGGATGAACAATATTCATTAGAATGGTTTTGGTATATTTCATTTACATGTCTTTCTTTTTCAGTGCTTTCTATTTTCTTTTCTCTTTTATAATTCATGTTGCAAAAAAGAATATCTAATGTGGCACCTTTAATTTTTAAGACGATCTAGGGAAGACAAATGTGGGAACATTAAAGGGACTGTGGTCATGGCAGTGATCTTTAGCAACATGTAACGCAGATACCTTGTGTAGAATCATTCAAGAGACGACTGGACGATTTCCTCAGGGACCGTAATATACAGAGGTACAAGTACTCTTAAAATTGAGAACACACAGGGACCTATACATACTAATAGGACCATACACACATACACAAATAGGTTGGACTTGATGGACATATGTCTTTATTCAACCTCAAATACTATGTAACTATGTAACTACGGTATGTAACTATGTGTCTCCAGTCTCTCATGGTCTCCGGCAAAATGTCCTGAATCACCAACTAATCCTGTAGCTCTGACCATCTCCTGTAGCATGTCTACAGTTTCTAACAACTTACATTACTAACAACTTGATATTACCTATACTGAATATGATTTGGGGCCACACATGAGTTCACTTAGGACTAGTAAGTTAACCACCGCTGTTTTTGATGTTTCTGTGCATGAACTGGAACATTTTAATATGTAGGATTTCTCAAATGTAGTATTGGGGTTTTATTATTCCACCACTCCCTTATCCATGTCTGAGTACTGTCGAAATCCATCTACAAGGTATCTGCACTACCATTTCCTTTCCCTAGGTGTCAGCCCCACATACATTTTTAAGAAACATCAGAGGCTACAGCAATACTGGTCGGGCGATTAAGGACTTTCAAACAGAGTATTGGAATGTAAGATGAATATCACATCACAATGAACCCCCTCTCACTGCATAGATGTTGGCTGGCGGAGTTCAGGTAACTTTCTATTCTGCCATCAGTTCTTATAAATGTTTATTTTCTTACTAGATAAAGTCATTAAGGAAAGGAAAGAATCGCTCAAGGAAGAGAAAGAGCTGGAGAAAATCCTTCAGAAGAGACACTTGGACTTTCTTGACATTCTTCTCTGCGCTAAGGTAGTTTAGGGAACCTGTTTAATAGCTGCACTTGTCCATGGTAGAAAGGCATTGCTATGATGAATACATTTAAATTTGTGCCATTATCTTGCGGAGGTGTGCGAGTAGAACCATGTGAACCAAACAAGGTTGGTGGTGACTAGCTGTAAATTGCAACTGGGTTGCTAACAGGAAGTCTGTTGCGTGATACAAGTCAACTATCTTCATATTCAAACTATCTTCATATTATAAAACATATTTTTCCTTTATGCAGGATGAGAATGGTCAGAGTTTGTCGGATGAGGACCTGCGTGCAGAGGTGGACACTTTCATGTTTGAAGGCCATGATACGACAGCCAGTGGGATCTCCTGGGCATTATACTGTATGGCCAAATACCCCGAACACCAAGAGAAATGTCGGGAGGAGATCAGAGAGGTCCTGGGAGATCGGAACACTGTAGAGTGGTAAGAATTTGTCTTTTTTTATGTTGTGTAACAGTAGATCGGGATTTTAAAAGAAGTGTGGGGAAATCTTTTCTACAGAGCCAGATACACAGGAGGATCGCTTTCCTTGCAAAGCAATCCTCCCAGTCCATGCTTTCATCTTCTCCCAGTCTTATTCTGGGTTTGGAGTTATATGTCATCTTGTTCCCACATGTATTTATATATGTTTTTATAAAGAGTACAGATTTCATATAAAATGTGTATCCTTTCTGTGTGTGATCAGGGAGGACCTGGGTAAGATGCCGTACACCACTATGTGTATTAAGGAGAGCATGCGCCTGTATCCACCTGTGCCAGGAGTGGCCCGCGAACTCACCTCACCAATCACATTCTGTGATGGGCGAAGCTTGCCTAAAGGTTAGTAATTGTTTCTCTTTTCCCTGGAATATAACTACTTGAATCTGTAATAGCTGAAAAATTATTTGTGTCCTTATTGTGCCCGCAGGTATTCATATAATGCTGAGTTTATATGCTATCAACAGATGCTCTAGCTTGTGGGACGATCCAGAGGTAATGATATATTTTCGGTTCTATTGGACAATCCATATCAGGGGAGTAACCAAAATCAACACACAGCACTTCATTGCATAATCTGAAGAGAAGGCAGATCTCATATGATTTGGTAGCGCTGACACTTGCCCTGGAGATTCAGGAGAAGTGTACATTTTCATTATAGATCCACATTAACCCTGCGCAAAGTTTTTTTCTTCACTACAATCAGGGCCAGATTTCCCACAAAGCCAACCAAGGCCCAGCCTTGGGGCAGCAGGGAGTAGAGGGGCAGCAGGCTTGTGGAATTCCTATCTCCTGATGCCAGGGACATGCAGTTCCGGGCATCGGGCTGGTAGTTGTTTTCTACATTTAGCCCTGCTTTGGACAAGCAGAGCTAAATGTACAGCGGGGGAAGCCGCCGCTTGTTTTGTACAAGTGATCCCGGCGATGTCGCCGAGAGCACTTGTATGCAGCCATCTTCATGGGGAAGGGGGGGTGTTTGGCGGGTAGGATGACGCATTGAGGAACCTGGCCTTGGGGCAGCAGAGAGAGTTAATCCGACCCTGACTACAATTATAGTTTTTATCTGACTGAGTTGTATGCTTACTTGGTGTGTGTCTGTTTATATCATTTTATGCTTCTTTAGTTTATTGCTTGGACAAGGTTCAGAAATAGTACTCTGTGTCACATTCAAACTGTGCAGCTCCTTCAAGTGGCCAGAATGATAAAACATTGATGGGTATTAGACAATCACTAGTGCAAATGATCCAGCAAAGCATCTCGCTTTGCTTCTCTGCTTTGCTGTATTTGAAAGGGAGAACAGTGCAGACAATGGTTTATTTTCTAATATAAGAAAGTGTAATGGTTTTCTATAGGAGAATTGAACAATAACTGTCTTTCTTGCTTTCAGGTATTTGATCCATTGAGGTTTTCACCAGAAAATGCCTCAAACAGACACTCGCACGCTTTCCTCCCTTTCTCGGCTGGATCGAGGTATCACTAGTGCAGCAAATACTATCTAAACTATATACTTTTATGATATAATCAAACTAAAGTTGCCCATGGATATGAGAGATGCTCAATCTGGGTGCCCAGTCTTTGGGATAGGAAGGGCTGTCACACAGCCACACTAGAACACCTAAAAGATTGCTACTGGCACTGTAAGCCTGGAATATGCAGTCTATGCAGACGGTGGCCAGCACCACTTATTACAGGGCAGAGACATTGCTAGGGTCCTAAAAGTCCCTGGACACACAGATGAAAATGTTGTGGGGCTTTTACAATAACATAAAGAAAAGAGGATTTTTCTTGTCCCCTTTAACTCTTCTCTCTACCTACTCTTGGACACCTTTCCTGTCTTTGGACAATTTCATATGTATTGGCACTCGCTTCTTTAGTACTGAGCCTTCAGTGCTATGGCTCTCCACTCACAGTGTGCAGTACAGGTAAACAAAACCAAATCATTTTAAAGAAAATGCCCAGTTTTCTAATTTACTGCATAATACATCCAATATAGTCCTAAGGAAAAATGCTGTTAATTGTAAAGGTGAGAAAATGAGTGCAAGATACAAAAAATCCCTACTTTCAACTTGCACAAATAGTATCTCAGTGTCTCAGCATATCACTGCCGTAGAGTTTTTGAGAAAACAGTTAGACAGTCTGAATATCTAGGATGAGTGCTGAACAAATCCTGGAAACCAGATAGTCAATGTGCCTAAAGAATTGCACCTGAGGCTATATTTTTACTGTGTTGTGTTCTGTGGTTTTGGTATTTTTGTCAAGGCATCTTCTAGAATATGTTGCTCAGGGCCTTGTCACCTAACCAGGCAGACTCTACCGTGTGTGCTTCTAAGCTCCACGCCAACATTTTATGCATACACTAGTCGGCGCTAATGGGGAATTCACATTTTCTTCAATCTATATATCTTCTTAAGAGGGAGGCAGCCAAACAAATCCGACAAGGAAATCTTCCAGGACACGTGGAAACAAACACAAGGACAGCACCTTCTCCTTGTGAAGTATATCAAATTTATTAGTAATAAAAGAAAAATAAAATGACTCACAAAAAGAGTTGATCATAAGTGCATAACTGTACTGGTGTCCCGCATCCAAACTTCAAGCGATGCAGCAGAGAAAATCAATAGACTGGCAGCAAGATATTCCTATGGATTGGACCTACCATGACCAAACTTCAAACGCTAAGATTTGTCCTGCATTCATTTGCAAGAACTGGGATAACTGGGTATGACAAGGTATGCCTAGAAGAGGACCCCCTTGTAATCCCAGGGCAATTTTACGTAAGGCATTAATGAACCAAGAACTCAGAGAAGCTACCTTCTACTGCCTTCCACTTAACAGAGGCTTGGGATCTCCTTGTTACCCAGGTGCTGCAGAGAAATTGGCGTAATTACAGCCAGGAGAGAGTCATCTAACACGATCCCCACTGGATAGCTAGTGGGCCCTTACGCAGCATTCCCTATACAATTCTGCTTATGATAATACTCTCAGCTATGGCCCTTGTGTAAAGGTCAACATTACTATAAAATTATATTTCAGTGATTGGTGGATACTGCTGGATAGAATCACATTTTTGCTTCTTATAAAACCTTTTAGACACCATTTGTGAGATTTCCCCTACATCAATTTGTGTCTCCATCCCCATAAGATGATTCAGAATGTATCACTTTATTGCAACTGAACTACCAAAATATTTATTTATTGGACAATATGGCGCATCCTCTAGGAGAATGTGACCATCATCTGACTTTGTAATGGCTGTGGCAGTTGGGTAGAATGTTCATAGTGATTTATTATCCATTGATTATCGAGAAGCCAGCATTTGATTATACTCGTATATACTCGAGTATAAGCCGAGATTTTCAGCCCATTTTTTTGGCTGAAAAGTGCCCCATCAGCAACCAGAAAAACTGAAACATCAGCTTTGGATGGTGTTGCATTTTAAAAGTAACCCAGAGCAGTCAATCAGCTATCATCTTTCAGTGTACCATCTACTTTAAACCATCCAGGGGAACATCTGATTGGTTCCTCTGGGTTCATGCCCTTTGTACATCCTTGTTGGCTAAAGAGAACATGTTGAATAGCAGGTGCCTTATTGGACTCATAGGCATTCCCAGGCCGACTGTCACCCAGAGTGGCCTCCGGGACATCATCATGCGCGTGTGTGACATCCTCACGCGCGAACAGGATGTCATCTTGCATGCGCGAAAGGACTTCATGCGCACTTAACTGTCGGCGGATATCTTGGTGATGGATGCTGGCAGAGAGAAGAGGGGTTGTTCATCCAGCAGGACAAGCTAGTTTTCCGGGTCCCCTCGTCTTCTCTCATACAGCTGTCGGGCACTCTGTTCATGACCGAGTGCCTTACTTTTCAGGGGGTGACACCAAAATGACTCTGATGGTGTCACCCCTTGTGATGCCACTGATTGTACTGACCTTGACACCTTTTGTTGCAGTGCCCACATTCCCCTTAGAAAACATTTCACAAGGCTTACTGGATTTGGGAAAGTACAGTAGACATCTTCTCTATGTGACAATTTTGAGTGCCTGAGTGTCCAGACAACCAAGGCCAAGCACTTCCACCTGTGGGGTTGGTATTTGCATAGAAAGTGGGTAGGGTTTAGCAGTGTAGGGGTTATTCTAACAAGATACATATGATCTAGTCCCTTTTTAGCACACGGCTAAAACCATTAAATTTCACTTCAATAGGTAGGACTATAGTATCACAAAAACTAACATGTCTTTATCCCTCTTTCCAGAAACTGTATTGGACAGAATTTTGCGATGAACGAGATGAAGGTAGCTCTCGCTCTGACATTACAAAGGTTTGAATTATACCCGAATAATGGACAGGAACCCTTAATACTTCCTCAGTTAGTCCTGCGGTCCTTAAATGGAATACACCTGAACCTGAAGAAAATAGACCCTCCAAAAAAAGCATAAGTGTAATTTCATGAACTGTCGACCATTTGAAATTTTTTTTAAATAATCCAAACATGGAAAATTATTGTAATAAATATTTCTGTAACCAATTTGATCATAAAGTGCACATGTTTCTGTAAACTCAAATCTGACTGGTTACTTTAATTATTTATTGGAAGGTTTAGTTTGCTGTTTTTGTAAATCAGTCCTGTTGCTTATAGATATTGGAGTGCTAGAGCACAAGAGTCCAAAAGCTGGTAGAACTTCTGACTAAATCAAATGATTGTTATAGTCTGGCAGCTCTCTACTAAATGGTGGAGCCTCCATGGGGATCCTAGGAGAATCAGCTTGTATGGAGTGAAAGGATGAGAGCGCTAAGCCATAGGGATTGGCATAAATATACATTTTTTTTGTCCCCATAAAATGGTCTCTCAACAGCCTACACTTTTCTGGGGTCTGGGGTCATAAACAAAACCTATTTACACAGGGCTGTCGGTCTATGGGGAATTGGATGTAAACAGACATGTGTCCAGTTACATCAGATTACCCCCGAACCGGCACAATCAGGTCCAATGGAAACAAAACTCTCTTCCCTTTATCTTTCTGCACCTGGCTGGAGTCTGGGATAACAAGTTGTAAATAGATGCCTGCCCATTTAGACCCAGCTGCCCATAGAGTAGCATTGAGCATCAGATGGGGTTTGACTGAAAAATCTACAGGCAATCTTGATTGTGCTGCCCTTGTGAAAGGGGCATCAAACTACAGGCCGCAGACTCAACCCTCTGTTTTTGGTTTTAGAGGTTAGTTGCCAAATACCTCCTCATTATTCCAGCCCCTCCTGCTGGCTTTGGACAGGTAAAACAGATCCTGGATGTGTTTATGCTGTGCTGGAATTTTCCTTTAGACTATGCTGGGGCTCATTAATGAATCAGGGTGGTGAACAATAAGCAATCCGCAGCAACCAAACTTCAGTTGTTGTTTTTCGATTATTCTATTGCTGGCCACAAAAATTACAGAGACAAGTCAGATATCCATTCACAAAAAGATATGCAAACATTTATATATATATGTATTGCTTCTGATTTTTTTTTTTTACAATATGTATATATATATATATATATATATATATGTATATTAAAGTATGCATACTTATACAGGCAATGTCACTGGACCAGCCAGACCGAGGGTCTTTTTGGCTGGTCCGGCTGTCCTTTCTCTTCTCCTCTTAGAATTAGAATGGATATGTCTTGTAAACGCTCTCACACAATGATAAATGAGTTCAATTATTTTCAGGAGCACTGTGAACCGAGGCTGGCATGATGAAGTACCCCCATGGGTGGGTCCATGACAGCCTGGGCTCACAGTGAACGCTTGATTGACATTGAACTCAGAAGAGGAATGCCATCTGGGGGAAAAGTGGACCTTCGGCTAAGGAACAGTGCTGGATTGAAGATGAGTTTTTTTATTTTCTCTAATACTGCTGGACTACATACTTTTTTTTAATGGGGGTCTGCATTAATTTGACTGTAAATGGCTGAATAGCACAAATGTCCTCAAGTCTGTAGGCTCTCTCCTAAGTTATCTTTTCAGATCATCTACACTTACAAATAATCTCAATGGAGGGAGAAGGAAGCAGTGGAGCATGGGATGGCCTTGGCTTATCAATGGAGGACCTTCGCTGTTCCTTTTTAATAGCAAGAAGACATCATGGGGAACACCTAAAATGTGCAACTGTCATTGGCTTTAATGTTTATGAAATGCATTCTGATTGGTTGCTACGGGCTAGTGCATTTTACATATCTCTCTTTGCCTCAATGAAGCCTGAGATTGTAAAATATACAATAACATTCATACATGGGCCTGTTAACGTAAATCCACATGTAATCAAGTAGGATTATTTTTACTTACAACTTGAAAAAACAATATTTTCTAAAATATCATCCAGCTTGTCATCTAACAACACTATGATTTATAGCTAAGAAAACCCCAAAGATTGTCTTTCTAAGTATTGTATCACATAAGGTTAACTCAGTTTGTGGTTGTGTTTATTATTTCCTTTGTTCACTGAGATAATTCACTTACATATTTCACAATCTCTGCCCTTTGGAGGCATGAGATTAGAAAAGAATTCCGTTGAACTTTCCGCTTTTACCTGCAGTGCATTTTGAAAAAGGTTGTGTACATGACTCGGACTTAGAAGTAAGTAAGTCAAAGACAGTAGTATGCTCTCATACTTTTGAGTGTTTTTTTATTTACTTTTGAGTCTCTTCAGTTCAGTGGCGTCACCAGGTGGTTGCGAAGGGTGCGGCCAGCACAGGTGACACCGTCAGAGGGGGATGACAAGGCGTTCCTAGGGTGTTCCTAGGTGGGATGCATTTGCATGCAGACCACCCTAGGTAATGCCCACATGTGATGTTAAGCATTCATGATTACAAGAACTGAAATCCAATAAATAAAAGGCACAGGCACAGGCCAGGGACAGTCTGGCTGGGGTGGAAAGAGCTATGTTAGTGTACAGGACGCCATGTATATGGTACGGCGACCTGTTGGCAAAAACCAGGGAGTGTGTGGCATAGTATGACAAAGAAAAAGGCAGAAAATAGTCTGTGGATTCTGTTGTCATGACAGCCGAGGAAGAACAACTTGCAGCAATACTCTGAAGGTGATATGTTTCTTATATTGACCAAAAGATAGAAGGGGCTTAATGCAGTGACATCAATTTATGCCAAGAAGAATGATGATTTTAATTATTTGGGTTTACAAACCGTTGGGGCTTCACTTATAAATGTTTGTCATGGCACTAGTCCCCCTAGGTGGTAAAGAGAAGTATGGGAAACTCCTATACTTGTTAGTGCCATCTAGGGGAGCTAGTGCTGTGAGAATGACATTCGCCCAGCATTTTATAAATTAACCCCTTGGTGAGTTCAGCTTTGGTCCATCAATATAGTGCAAATGTGAAGTCTTTTCTTTTTTATTTGCTTTTCAGGACTACCATATAGGTTTACCTTTTGTTGTCATATACCCGTCATATTACCTTTTTGTTCTCATATATTATTATTATTATACAGGATTTATATAGCGCTAACAGTTTGCGCAGCGCTTTACAATATAAAGCGCTGCGACATTACAATCACAATACAATTAAAGACAAGATGGTAAGGAGGGCCCTGCCCTTGAGGGCTTGCAATCTAGAAGGGAGGGGGAAGTGATACATGAGGAGGTAGCTGTGTGGGGATGAATGTTTGAGAATGTGATGGTTGAGAGGTTAGGTTGAGGTGGGATAGGCTTTCCTGAAGAGATGAGTCTTTAGGGATCGCCTAAAGGCAGTCCTAAAGGCAGTCAATAGAATGCAATGACAAATACTATTATTTAGTACACCCTTAAAACACTCCAACTTCTCCTCTGTGTTCTCTGTTAAGAATATTTGGTTCCATTTAGTATCACATGACTGAGAGGGTTGTTGCCTTTTTTCCCCAATTAAGAGTTCTGGTTCTGAAAATAAATTCTATTATTCTGATAAATATTTATCAAATCTTTCTTTTCCATAAACACTACACCAAAATTAATTTAAGTGTACATAAGCACAACATACAGATGGTATTTGTGTCCAGTAAATAGATACCACATACACTATATCGCCAAAAGTATTGGGATGCCTGCCTTTAAACGCACATGAACTTTAATGGCATCCCAGTCTTAGTCTGTAGGGTTCAATATTGAGTTGGCCCGCCCTTTGCAGCTGTAACAGCTTCAACTCTTCAGGGAAGGTTGTCCTCAAGGTTTAGGAGTGTGTCTATGGGAATGTCTGACCATTCTTCCAGAAGTGCATTTGTGAGGTCAGGTACTGAAGTTGGACGAGAAGGCCGGGCTCGCAGTCTCCGCTCTAATTCATCCCAAAGGTGTTCTATCGGGTTGAGGTCAGGACTCTGTGCAGGCCAGTCAAGTTCCTCCACCTCAAACTCGCTCATCCTTGTCTTTATGGACCTTGCTTTGTGCACTGGTGCGCAGTCATGTTGGAACAGGTAGGGGCCATCCCCAAACTGTTCCCACAAAGTTGGGAGCATGAAATTGTCCAAAATGTCTTGGTATGCTGATGCCTTAAGAGTTCCCTTCACTGGAACTAAGGGGCCAAGCCCAACCCCTGAAACACAACCCCACACCATAATCCCCCCTCCACCAAACTTTACACTTGGCTCAATGCAGTTATGCAGGTACCGTTCTCCTGGCAACCGCCAAACCTAGACACATACATCGGATTGACAGACAGAGAAGTGTGATTCGTCACTCCAGTCCAGTGGCAGCGTGCTTTACACCACTGCATCCGAGGCTTTGCATTGCACTTGATGACGTAAGTCTTGGATGCACCTGCTTGGCAATAGAAACCCATTCCATGAAGCTCTGTGCACTGTTGTTGTGCCAATCTGAAGGGCCACATGAAGTTTGGAGGTCTGTAGCTATTGACTCTGCAGACAGTTGGCGACTTCTGCGCACTGTGTGCTTCAGCATGCGCTGACCCCGCTCTGTCATTTTACATGGCCTACCACTTCGTGGCTGAGTTGCTATTATTCCCGGTTGCTTCCACTTTGTTATAATACCACTAACAGTTGACTGTGGAATATTTAGTAGCAAGCAAATTTCACGGAATGCCAATGATTTGGAGGGGTGTCCCAATACTTTTGACAATATAATATACATTGCCGAGCAAAGAAACAACTTAAGAACATTACTTTTGGCATGTATCCGCACAGACTGAGTGTTCCCAGATATTAGCAGGGTGAATATGCTGTAATGAAAAAAATTTAAATAATTTGGCACAAACCGCTTCTGGGGTTTGAGGATGGCTTTGCAATAATCCATGACGTTTTAGAAGAATTTGTAAAGTGCAGACATGTTCAATGTTTGTGGTTTCGCAGTAGTGGTGAACTCTGATGACTCTAGGAGGAGAGCGGCTGCATCCCGAAGGACCCTCTAACCCACCCAGAAGTGTCAGATGTTCCATAAGAATATTTAAGATAGGAAGGTAAAAAAGGTGACATTTTATATTAAGGGCCTGATAACAGGTTCAGTGTATTACCACGTGCACATTAATGAGCCAAATTTTGCAGGTTATCATTGGTTGCAGTAGCCCATTCGATTTGCAATAGTTTGCAGCACTGCTGCAAAGAAACTCTTACGTCATGGCAATATGACTAACAAGAAACTCTCACACACATCTATCACCAACATTTAACTGTTTTGTCATGTTAATGAAGCCAGCAATTTATTAATTTTGTGGTGTCATAATGACAGGGTTACTCAGCTTGCTTTCTACAAAAGAATGTTATCAAATAATAAAAATAGCCAAATCACACATATGATTGATAATGATATGATTGTATATTACATATAAAGTACAGTGACAATACAGCACCATCACACAAATGATATTCTTAGTTTTTCTGTGGTATTTTCTTCAGATATACGTGGATACCATTTATAGATCGTAGAACTAGCTGGGGGAGTTTCTTTGGCACTTTCTCAGGGTCCGGGCTCACTTGAAATCTCTGTAACGTCAATGCGAGGGCGACTTTCATCTCATTCATAGCAAAGTTCTGTCCGATGCAGTTTCTGGAGAGTACAATGCAACAGGCATTTAATAATCAGCTATAAATGTAACCCAATAAAGAACACATACTGTACATACTGTAGTGGTGGCCATTTTGTCATGTTAGCCAATATTCTCCAGAAAGCAGCCAAAAGGGTCAAACCCCTCCCATATGACATTGACAGTTTTAGGCACCAGAAGTAGCTGTATGTACAAAGTACAGACTAATGGTCAGATTTCAGTTCCATGAATGGGAGGACACACTGCCTTCTGGGGGTATCGCTATAGTCCTACCACAGGGATTCCCTAGGCACTTAGACAGAAATATTGTATTGCTGTTAGCATAACACAATAAAAATGGGTGAGGCTGCCCCCCTCTTATGCCATCTCTGTCCTCTACGTTCTCATTTCTGACCTTTCCTGCTGCAATGACTTAGAAATGAGCCATTAGTACCCATGCCCTTTGCCGACAGGACACTAAGGACTTAGATACTCAAAAGTAGCTAGCAGCTCCACCAAATCCGCTACACTTTTTATTGTATCTACTTCGTAATGACTTTCACTGGTAACCGTGAGTGAAGAGTACTTGGTACTTCTATATATGAAGTACCATGTGACTTACTTCCCTTCCTTCCAATGACAGCACTGGTACTAGGTGATTGCTTGCTCAGACACTCATCACATGATGGGGATCCCCAATTTTTGTGACTAGTTGTGACTTGGAGCTTACTTTGCTCCCAGCAGGTGAACAGGTGAGGGAAGTACTTTTGTTAAACTGTGGCAAAGTAAAGGCTCACTTTAAATGAAGCAATAACACGTATTAAAAAACAGATAAACTGTTCCAAAAGACTATTGTACAAATAATCTCATTGTTAACCAATGAGTATCCACCTACTAGGAGAAGGAGAAACATGTATTTGAATTACAGGGGTACATAGAAACCCAGTAATTCTTAAAAAATGACCTATTCTCTCCCAAAATCACCCTCCTTATGCCTATCCTGGGAACCATCTCCAAAGCCAAAAGGTACATCTACAATTTTTACTCCTGGCAGCCTGATCCAAGAAAATTTGGAATACCCAAACTATGTTGAAATGGATCAGTGAACTTTTACATATACAACACAAGGAAGCACTGTGTCTACCTATAACATATATGCTATCTTCAGGACCACGTGGAGCATCTGGATCATTTTTTAGGCCACTAAAGACAGCTAATAATGTCTAAACACATCAAATTGAGCTATCATCAACCCTTCGATTCCCCTCCTTCCTGTTTGGGTTCTTCTTTACTCTCCTTATCCTTTCAGTCAATAAATTGCCATGCCCTGTTCAGGCCACCTTTCTATTTCCACTTCTCGCTCATTCCACATAAGCACTATACACCTTCATACCTAACCTCTCCAAACTAAAACATAGGGATGCACTACTTTGTATTCTTTCAAACTATTTGTTACTAATAATTACATCAAGTTGCAATCATTTCATGGTCATATCAATATTGTGTTTCTCAGTCTGTTCATGCCTTATTGTGATCCATATCTATTATACTCTATTTTTTACTATAGTCTGTACAATTTTCAAATGTCTTTTACTCTTTAAAAAATACCATATTCTCTGAGATGCACCCAAATTTCGGCTGCCGAAACATATTGGATGAAAATGGCACTTTTGGCAAAATGCTGAAAGTGCTATCTTTCGGCCGAGATTGCGGTCCATGCCTGGTTTCTCTCCTCTCCGCTTGATGCTGCTCTGTGTCCCCTCTGACACAGGGTAGCATCCAGCAGGGAGGAGAGAAACTGTCAGAGGAGGCCAAGCGGTGCGGGGGAGAGCGTTGTGAGCAGCAAGTGTATCACAGGAGGTCGGGGTCTCCTTCCGCACCACCAGAGCAGTGTGGGGGGCAGAGATAGCTGTCAGTTGTAACAGGAGTCTGAGTTGGCAGCGTGGGGTAGAAGTCAGCTGTCAAAATAGACTAAGCTCTCCCCCCCATAACCACCCGCTCTTAAAAAGGTTAGAAAATAATGAATTTTCAGTTTCGGCTTGATATTTTTTTTATTTTTGGTTTCAAAATTTAATTTCAGTGCACCTCTAATATTCTCTAAATCATTAAACGATTCACTAAATGATCAAATTAAATTCTGGTGACTAATGAGAATTTCAAAAAATGCATTTAGGAACTTTCAGAATTAATATAGAGCAGGGGTAGGCAAACTCCAGCCCTCCAGCTGTGGTGCATCTACAAATGCCATTATATATTGCATGACTGACAGCAACAGGCATGGCTCCCAGAGGCAAAAAGCTGGAGGACCAAAGTTTGCCTACCCCTGATACAGAGCGAGGCTCCATACCATTTTAGAACCAATTTTCAGCATAATATGCATGGTTACATGAGATGGCAGTAAATAACATATTACTTCAGATGAGAGCGGGGACCCTCGGTAAAAGATCTGGGGCATGTACATTGGGTGCCAGGGTCTGCTACCTTTACTGCTGCACAGGGGCTCCAAAGAACAGGAGCACCCAATGGTGCAATGGAGGAGGAACCCAAAGCTTCAAATGATGTATGTTTATACTGTGAAGAGATAGAATACCAAAACTCTCTGATGGCACATGGGCAGGCATATTATCTCTAACAATGGTGTATCTGAAGCAATTGGGATACATAATTCACACATGACAGTATGTAACAGGAAATCGAAGAAATGCTCAAAACAGACATCAAGAAGAAGGAGAGGCATTCAGGCAAAAGGCCATGTAAATGGGTCAATGGTTGTTAGCATTTTATAGGTGTCCAACCTAACCTGCTTTTCTTTAAAATATCCTCTAGAGTCTATGTACGCCACTGGTCTATGTGATAGAACGTTTGTAAAAACAGGAGAGAATTAATAGAACATGTGCCTGATCAAGTCATACTCACCACAATACTGCCTACAGTAGCGAAATTCAGGTTTCAAATATAATTCACTGCATTTACATTGTCTGGCACTGGTAGCCAAACATTCACTGCTTCTGTCTCTTGATATGACAATCAGCCATTAATTATAGCCAGTTAGTAGATTCGTACAACTTTCCCCTAGGATTCATACATTTCCCTAATTGGCTTCAATTGAGAAATGTTTGAATCTTGGGTGGAAGTTGTATAAATCTAGTGTGAAAACATTCAAAACTCTCCAGTGCGTGTGAAATGATGGAAAATCGACCATCAGTAACATTTTGTGATACACCTATTGTTTCTTGCCCTTAAAAGAGATGTTGGCACCTGGGAAAACTTGACAGCAATATATATAAAAGTTCCCATATTGTAAAATCAGATATATACCTTGATCCAGCTGAGAAAGGAACGAAGGCATATGAATGTCGGCCAGAGGAATTCTCTGGTGAAAATCTTAAGGGATCAAAAACCTGAAAGCAAAAAATAAATCACAATGTGTGTACCATTTTATACTTATCTCCAGCAACGTAAAATACCGAATAGGACAAAAATACAAAGTTTGGAACACTAGTTAAGAAAAAGAGCGCCTATGCAGCACAAAAATGGCAGTGTTATCACAGTTATACTTTATGTATAGCCTAAACTTTTTTTTTTTTATAGAATGTGGTGTTTTGAGTTTTAAATAAATTACTGTGGGTATCACTGGATAAAATAATGAATAACAAGAGGATAGAATAAATTACTGTGGATATCACTAGTTAAAATAATGAATCAGAAGAGGATAGAATACATTACTGTGGGTATCACTGGATAAAATAATGAATAACAAGAGGATAGAATAAATTACTGTGGATATCACTAGTTAAAATAATGAATCAGAAGAGGATAGAATACATTACTGTGGGTATCACTGGATAAAATAATGAATAACAAGAGGATAGAATAAATTACTGTGGATATCACTAGTTAAAATAATGAATCAGAAGAGGATAGAATACATTACTGTGGGTATCACTGGATAAAATAATGAATAAGAAAAGGATAGAACAATCAATACATGTTATTATTATACACACTAAAGTAGCTCAACCTTACCTCTGGATTATCCCAGATACTGGGGCATCTGTTAATGGTATATATACTCAAAAAAATCATAGAATCTGTTAGATAAAATAAGAACAAAGTTTGATACATTGTCTGTAAATCTCCGACCTGGGAGGGTAAATAATTATTATTAGATATTCATTCTTCAGTCGTGTAATGAGCCATATTCAGACAAAATACAACTTAACTTTTATTTAAAGTGCTCTTGTCACTCTGTTGTGTTGCCAATTCCTGGTTGCTGCAGGTATTCCGCACTTCCGGGTGTATGAATACCTGTTCCCCTGCCGCACACAGTGGTCCTTCCCACCACCTCATATGTCCTGTAGTGATGTATGAGCCAGTGGGAGGAACTACAGCGTGAAGTAGGAGAAACAGGTACTCACACCTGGGAGTGTAGAATACCTACAACAGCCCGAGGTCATCAGTGTAGCAGATTTTGAACACATGGGCCACTGAAAAGGTAAGTTTTCAGCATCTTGATTTTCAGGCTTTGGATATTTTACTTTATACCATGTAATGACAGGGTCGCTTTAAAGAGGAACTCCAGTTATTACCAAATTAACCCTATACTCACCAGCAGTCCTGCAGCAGTCAGCACATACCTCTCTTTAACCCTCCACACGGGTGCTAGAATGCCCTTTCGGTGTCCTCACGTCTAATGCAGATGAATGGACCAGCATTATATGTGATGACATCATCGAGGCTTAGATCACCGGAGCTCCGGGGAGAAGAGGTAGAGGGGACCAGTCAAGCAGCCAGGTGTGATCAAGTATCAGGTGAGTATATCTTCTTAACTGCTTGTTTTGGTCTACGGGCCTGGTTGTAAAGGTGCCCACACACTGTGCGATTATCGCACGATAATCGCGGGAAATCCCGCGATCGTACGATAATCGCAAAGTGTATGGCAGGCGTGCAACCGTTTTTACTGTACGGTCACACGTCTTTTGTCTAAGGAGCATGTTCGAAAACCAGCCGAAAATCTTACGATTTTCGGCTGGTTTGTGGCATGCTCAGCAGACAAATGCCGAACGGGCCGGTGTGCGCACGCGCACACTGCCCGTTCAGCATTTCGGTCATCGGAAGCCTGCCCCTCAGGGGGGCGGGCTTGCGATGATCGCAAGTACGATCTGCCTGTCCAAGATGGGCAGATCGTACCTTTTTTTAATGACTTTACAACCATCGCAAGACTGATGTCTTGCGATGGTTGTAAAGTGTATGGCCACCTTTACTCTTGCAATAATTTTGTTCATTCTTGCAGTATCTCCCTAAGAACTGTTACCAGCAATCAGAAATATCTATTAATATGTTATTTCAAGAAAAAAAATGAAAGTCAGCAAAGGAAAAATGAAAGATCTTTGGATAACACCTAACATGTAGAAGAAAGTACTGTTTTTTACCGCCTGCGAATATTAATACAAAATGAACACTGTTGTGGGAATTACTTTACATATCTGTATATTTCCTGTGGCATAGTCTAGGCACATTCAGCAGGCATAGGCTGGGAATATTTACTGTGGCATTTTCAGCTTATTCATTATGATATTCTGTCATCATACTAAGAGCAGTTAGCTGAAATGATATGGGTTTGGAAGTAACAATAAAACAATTTGATATGTTCACAGGCATGATGAGGACATATGTTCTCGGAGTGCTCTATGGGTAAACAGAACACACAATCTCAGTATATGAAGCATTTGGGATGACTGACCTTTAGCCAGGGTCCGCCCATCAGGGAAGGTGATGGTTGAGGCAAGCTGACGGGCAATTCCTGGCACTGGTGGATACAGGCGCATGCTCTCTTTAATACACATGGCGGTGTACGGCATCTTACCCAGATCCTCCCTGATCACACACAAATGTGAGACATGTTAAATGTTTAAAGCCCAAATGTTTAAACTCCTAGCAAGGGTGTGAACCAAAAAGGTGGCTCTGGCTGCAATACTCAACTCTTCCCCGGTGTTGTCCCCTGTGCTTCACCACAGTGACCTTCATTCATACACAGCAGCATTTCTCAACCTTTTTTCTGTCATGGCACCTCCTAAATGTATGCAAAATCTCGAGGTACCCCAGTCTAATGTAAATGTAACATGTAAAAAAGTAAATGTAAAGTAAAAATGAGGTGTTATATCCCCAAAATAAATTCCAGACCCTTAACCCAACAGGGGTCTGGTATGGGTTTTAAGGGGGGACCTCATCAAAGACAAAGAATGTGTCCCGCTTTACATCAAAAGCCCCCTTTAAGCAAAAAGTTTAAGGCACCCTGGTTGAGAAAGGCTGATATAGAGTGATGCACTCTGCATCATTGAGGACTGCCCTTCACTGGATAAGATCCAAAGGGTAGGAGGACCCTGCATGTCATGTGACCAGTCTAAAGAATTTTGTGAGGCAATTATAAAGAGAAAACAAAAGCTCACAGTGGGAGAGTTTCAAAACTGAGGCAATGCTGTCAATTCAGAAAGTAGTAGGCAGGACTAGATGTGGCCAGGTACTGACTGACAATCTATGAGCCTGTTAAATAACAGTGACAATGCTGATAGCCATTAGGGATGGACTTCGCGTTCGAGTCGAACCTATGTTCGACTCGAACATAGCATGTTCTAATGCTCGCCGGACGCCGAACATTATGGGATGTCTGCGGTCTGTTCGACCACGGGACATCCCACAATGCACTGCGCCGTCCGAAACGGTAATTGAATAATAGCCATGCCCCCTGCAACATTGTTTCATCCCACTGTAGTGCAAGCAGGCATGAGAGTGACAACTCTGCTCTGAATCCAGGAGCAGTGCAGCACCATTGCCACCACATAACATGATGCTGCTTTAGGTGGACTTCACTATCACCAGGTATTTGTGGGCCTTTGCAGGGAGACTAAAAGAAAACTTAAAGTGCAGATACATTTATAATAAAAAATGCTGCAGAACATATTTTATTTTAATAGGAGGCCATAGTTCTGCTTTGATATTACTAGTGGAACTTGTATCATCAACTATCCATCCTTCCCTGGTCTTATTCGAACTTTAAGAGGGCAAGGTGCAGTTTCAATTAGGGATGTTCAGATACCAGTCCAGATACCAGTGCCGATACTTGGCATTTACTAGCAGGGTTAGCAGAACTACCAGGGTTGCAGCGGTTGCAGCTGCGACTGGTCCCTGGCACTCCACCACTGTTCTGAAATCAATAGTCGATATTGTTTTAGAAAAACTGTCACATGACACTAAACAAAAATGTATCAGTACTTGTTATCTGTGAGTACTTGGACAAAGTATTGGTACTTGTACTTGGTCTGGAAAAAATGGTATCAGTTCATCCCTAATATAAATCGTGGGTTTATTGACCAACTAACGCCTTATATCTGGGATTCCTAGCTGTAAGCCTCCCATCCCAGAGTTACAAAGCCAAGTTTGGAAGTCCCAGTCTTCTGTTGCTTTCCCTGTAGTGGATAAATAGAGAATCCAACAACAAGGTGGCCCTGAGAAAGCATGTGGAGGGGTCTCCTCAACACAGTTCTGGAAAGATATCAGAAAACTGGGAGGCAATGGATATTTTAACCTTTAATCATCTGTACAGAACCTATCTTCAGGTTGTGATTGGCCGTAGATATTTATAGTTCACAGAAAACGTTTCTTTTTTTGTAGGACCTTATATTAAAACTATTCCTTGGATTTTTAAATAACATGTTCTCACCATTCTAAGGAGTCCCGACCTCCCAGCAGCTCTCTGATCTCCTCCCGACATTTTTCTTGGTGTTCGGGGTATAAAGCCATACAATATAATAGCCAGGAGATCCCGCTGCCTGTTGAATCGTGTCCCGCAAACATGAATGTGTCCACCTCTGCACGCAATTCCTCAAAAGTCAGACCCTTACCATTTTCATCCTGATAGTTTACAAAAATAACATATTAGCAAACCTTCCAATATATTGTAATAAAATCTCAGGCCAAGTCAAAAGCCCTGCCCTAGTCCATACAGGTTCCACCCTCAAGTGACCAGATATGGGTCAGGAAAGACTTCTATAAATCTGCCCACAAGGCAGATTTAGGTTGGACTTGATGGACTTATGTCTTTATTCAACCTCAAATACTATGTAACTATGTATGTAACAAGGGTTGACTTTAAACTTCTATACATCTGCCCACAAGGGTTGACTTTAAACTTCAAATTCAGAGAGAATTCAAATGCAACATTTGAGTGAAGTTAAAGTGACATTAAACCCTCAGATTTTTTTACATAAAACAATACTGTAATGTGTGCCTTACTGTAATCCATGGTTGTTTCCCTTCTCTTTGCTTCTCTTCCTTTTAAATCTGTATCTCTTCTCGTGCTGGGCAGAACTTCTGTTTTGCCGCAGACTGCCTTGTCTCTGGAATGGATATATGGTGTCTGTGTTTTGGTTTGTAACCTGAGCCAGCACTACAGGAAGAGGCCCTGAGCTGCAAAGGGAAGTTCTCCCCCAGCATGAGAAGACATGAGGATTTAAAAGGAAGAGCAGCAAAGAGAAGAAGATCTTTTATTGAAGGCGCCATTTTATTCACAATGCACTGTATTTGTAAATATGCATACAGTGTGGAAAATAATTATTTGATCCCCTGCAGATTTTGCACGTTTTGCACCGTGGGAGGGGGTTGGGGGGTGCAAATAGCGGGTTTTACCTAGGGTGCAAAATAATCTAGCACCGGCCCTGCATGATGGGAGCAAGCAAGAGACTGGCTATAGTGAGGAAGCAACTCCATAGAAAAAAGTAAGTGGTCTGTTAGTGATATTGTCACTTGGCACTTGTCAATCTTGTGACATTTGCCTTAGGAAAAGTTCTTTCTTCTTTCCTGTCCCAGTTATAACTTTATGACCATGACAACCGTTATCAATGAGGCCAAAGGCAGAAAAAAAGTCTGACAGGTTCTAACCCCTTGACACTATACACTAAAATAAAAAATATATGGGATTACACTTTAAATGCATTTTTGTGTGTTCTTTACTTTATGAGATTCCAGAAAACATTTTATATAATTCATAATATCTAAAATAATTGTGGATAGTAAATATTATTGCCTTTAAGCAGAACTCCAGGTAAAAATGTTATTAACCCTTGCAGTGGAGCTACCCCTGCACTTCAAGGGATAAGTGCTCATTTTTGCCTACGGATAAAAATAACAAAGCCATACTCACCTGATTGTCCGAGCTGGCCGGCTGTCACAGCACCCCCTCCAACCTGTCTCCTCTTCCTCTGCTGCAGAGATGGTATGTCCCTCAAAGTCCTCACGTCCTATGCTCTGTGTATAAAACGTGATGACTCGGGGACCTGAGACCACTGCAGTGGAATTGGCGGGAGGCTCCTGGGACTGGTTTAAGAGCAAGCTGGCTTGGAGGAACGGATGAGTTTAACTTATTTATTTTATTTTTTTTGTAATTTTTCTTTAGTATTAGATGAATTGAAAAAGTACAGGCAACAACATGACATCTCCTTTGTAAAGCAGAAAAAAGAAGAAAATATACAAATCAGTAAAATCAAAAAAGGTAAGACTTGCCTACAGAAGAGCATGAAGGGATAACAGAAAGTGAGAAGCAGATAGAGGAGAGGAAGAACATATAAAATATGTAGGGAACATCAGAAGGACCAGAAGAAAGATAGAAAATAGGGATAGAGGAAGGCACTGGGAAGTCACGTCCACGCGGATCTGGCCGCCACAGCCCTTAACCGCAGGGTAAGGCCACACCAGCGACCCCCCGAAAGGGTTAATACATTTTTTACCTGGAGTTCTGCTTTAAGCTAGCCATACTTGAATAGATTTCTCTTATTGAGCCCCGGGGCTGGACATGGATAGAGGAATATCCCCTATCGCCTATTGTATTCAAGAAGCCGGCACCCAAAGCCGTCTGAATACATGAACATGTCTGACTGGATGCAGACGTTGTTTAGCCAACATTTTTTTACCCGGCCCACTGGATTTCTCGAATGATGTTTATGTTGCTGACAGAGCCACCCATGGCTCGAATTTTGGCTGATTTAGCAGGAATCGGCCCAAATCTAAGCAGTGTATAGTTCGCTTTAGTGTGAGGAGTGAGGACCAGTAAACACCAAAACAAAAAAATACATATCATATGCATTATGTGAAAGAGTTTCTTATGATGCTTATTATTATGCTTAGTAAAAGTTCCCCAAAACTGACCACAAATTGACCTTTATGTTACTTTACCTTGCAACCTATTACTAAAGCATATTGTTAGCTGCTATTGTGGGGTAAAGGAGACAAATAAATGACAAATGGCAGTTTTCTTTTATAGGGTTTCTGGGAAGAAAGGCAAGTGCGGGTTCGATAACCCTATCTTCACAATCGGAAAATGCTCCTCAACTGATTTCTATATAGCAATGTGCCTTCAATATGTCCTGAGATATTCACCAAGAACAAAAAAGCAGGTCAGCAAAGTCCGATGCCCTTATCTCCACACTTCTTCCTCAAAGGTTTGAGGCAAGAGGGTTAGCATTACAGCCTATACATTTTTGCAGTATGGAAAGTCAAAAAGGGCAGCCCACCTTTCTTGGGAGAGGTTTCCTAAGAAAGAATTTTATTTTGATAATCTACTAAAATTTTACATATGTATCCTTGGATATTGTTAAAACCTTTGTTACAGGAACCATGGGATGAGAATGGTATCAAATGGTTCTTTCAGCTTGGATTTAATACCTTGGCAAACAGAAGAATATCAAGAAAGTCCAAGTGTCTCTTCTGCTTGATCTTCTCCAGCTCAGAATCCTCTTTAAGAGATTCTTGCCGCTTCTTGATCACATTTTCTGTATTGGATAAAACATGTTACAGCTGTTATTTCAATTAATATAAGTTCATGATGTTATAACATATGTGTTGTTAAAGTCATTTTTGAAAAAAAAAAATGTGGATATATCATAATATTAGAACAAAACAAAGTTGAATTGAGACGGAATCATTAGTGTAGAAGTTCGAGTGGAGATACAGTAAGTATAAGTAACACAAGTCGGTGCCCATATTTGGGTCAAACTTTATATGTACGCACAAGCTTCAGGCCTCGGAGAATGCGCCAATTAAAGGCAGTAACCCGTGGAAGATTCTATATTTCTGCCCTCAAAAGTATTTTATTTTATTATAAATTAAAAGTATAAATTAAAATTGCATATAAAATATTTTTCTATCCAATCCGTGACGGGTCATGTATAGGTTGTATGTACAATTTCTATAAATGTCCCCATATATATACCCTCAACTACCCACTGATCAGCAAGATTATTATTATAATTTTTAATTATTAATATTATTATTATTAGGGATACACCAATAGCGCTTTTTCCGTATAGAGTATGAGTATCTTTTTTTTCGGTACTTGCCGATACCGAGTACCGGTGCCATGTGCCCCGATTATCAGGAAGTCACCTGTCACACGGCTTCCTGATTGCCTGTTTCCTAGCCAATTAGGAAGCCGTGCAGCACGTCATGACCCGTCTCCCTAGCAACAAGTGAAGCCGGATTCATAACCCACCTCCCGGCTTCCTTTCCATCCCGCTCCATGCTCCCTCGGCACTGCCTGTCAGAGGGTGATCTCCCTCTGACTGGAAGTTCCATTTTTCAGAGGTATGTATCGGAGCTTTTGGATGAATACCAGTACTCTCCCAATTACTCGGTATCGATACCGATACCAGTATCGGTGCATCCCTAATTATTATCATTATTATTATTATACAGGATTTATATGGTGCCAACAGTTTACGCGGTGCTTTACAAAATGGATGGAGAAAGTACAGTTATAGGAGGGGCCTAATTGTGAGAGCTCACAATCTAGTAGGAGGGGATAACAATTGTTACAATTCTGAAACAATTCATCATTTTTGTTCGATAGCAGCTGTTTCTTGCAGTGGGATAGTGTACATTTCAAAGAGGTTCCCATTTCTTGAATCTTCTTCTTCAGGAGATATGGGAGATATATCAATGAGGTGTGCAACCACCCATATGCTGCATATACCTCTGACTAATTCACATTCAGAAGGGGACACATGAATATTCCCATTGAAAGATTTCCTCTTACTTCTTATTTTTGGGTCAACTCTCAAATTTGGTTTGGTTTTCTCCTCACTTGACTGCTGAGAATCATAGTTAAACACTTATTTTACATTGAAACTACTTTTGTTACCTTGTTGTTGCTGCCCTCCCACTGCCAATGAATACTAGACAAAATAACTTTGTTGGAAGGGCAAGGCCACAGCTTTATTGACGTATTATCATCATATAAAACATAACCCTTTTCTGTTTACCTTAAATCGTGCCATTCACGGATAAACTGTGAGCATGCAAACATCATGACTTTATAACACAATGCAGAAAATCTGTCTTCACCATCAGTTCTAGACAGATGTCCAACCATCAAAGAATAAGCTATCCCCCAATAAATAATTGATTGCGCCCCCTTATACAGGAGGGCAGTGGCGTCACAAGGGGGGTGCGGCCTGCACCCGGGTGACACCATTGGAGGGGATACCCCAAAATGACTCACAGTCATTTTGGGGTCACCCCCCTCTGAAAAGTCGGGCACTCGGTCCTGGACCGAACGCCCGACAGTATCAGGAGAGAGGAGGGGACCCGGCGGCAGACCTTATCCCACCGGGTGACTGTCCCCTCCTCTCTCTGCCGGCGTCCATCACCAAGATGGCCGCCGGCAGGTATCAGAATACTGCCGCGTGTGCGCGATTACGTCATCGCACATGGTGACTCACGCGCATGCGCAGTGACGTCTTGGCGGGGTGACACTCGGTTGCCGCTCCGGGCGTCACCCAGCCTCGGGACGCCCCTGCAGGAGGGGTCCATTTTACTGACCACATCCTCACTGCATGATTCCAGCAGTCAAAGCTCCTTCTCCTTACAGGTCACGGGATCTGCCATTCCCAGTTTCACTTTCTCAGTGACCATGGTCACCAATACAAACAGAGGGGACACAAAAAAAGTAACAAAGGGTCTAACCTTTCACCGCTCTATCAAAAATTTAAAAAAGTGTTTTGCCTAGACATACACTTGAAGGCAACATTTTATAAGCAAATATGGAGCCAATTTTCTTCTTGTGGCCATGTCCATGGAGGTTGGCCACACTTCTATGGATTAAACTTCTCAATAATATTTGCAGCTGTAGTCACAGGAACATGAAGTTGCTTTCAGATGATGTTATAGACTTTACCTTTGACACGC
Organism: Nanorana parkeri; assembly: GCF_000935625.1. Taxonomy (NCBI): domain Eukaryota; kingdom Metazoa; phylum Chordata; class Amphibia; order Anura; family Dicroglossidae; genus Nanorana; species Nanorana parkeri. The sequence continues at coordinate 273,571 of NW_017306374.1, forward strand.
TGTTTACAATTTTCTTTTTGATTTCCCTAGAGAACTCTTACCTTTGCTTTCTTTGGTCCATGTTCAGTGTGGTTGACATGATAATACCAAACGTCAGAGTGATAATGTCAGGGACCAGAACACCTCCTGGTGGCGCTAGAGCAGATCCTGCATTTCCGCTAGAGCAGATCCTGCAACACCTGCTCACCTGCAGGTGTCTCCAGGCAGCCAGTGGTTGTCAGGGACGTGAGCGCCTCCAGGTGGCACTGTGACTGTGGAACCAGGACCTGCAGCTCCAGGCTCACCTGCAGGTGTCTCTGCAAATAGGCACCATCTGTAGCATTCACAAGTCGACACTTACCTGTGTGTCCATGAACTATTTTTAGTGCCTTCCGGAAGCGGTACCCATGAGGGCTCAGGTAAAAGATGAGATCATTATGGTAGGGGAAGAAGCGGAATCGGTGATTTATCAGATCGGCAAGCTCATATACAGCCTTGATGTATTCACTCTCACTGTAAGGAGACAAAATGAGAATGTCTATGGCGCCGTGAAGTAATCTCTTTCAGCCATCAGGAGCCCTCATAGCAAAATGAAATTTAATAGCCCTCAGAACATACTGACCTGTCATACTGGCAGTTGCTTTGGTTACTGAAGGCACATTGCATGAGGATGTCCAGTGTCATGAGGCTGACATGCTGGAACAGTTCTATAGACTTCTTTTCGGAGGCTAGATGCTCCCATTTGTCCTAGTAAAGGTCATGGAAGAAAGATTATATTAATGCCATCTATTTTTTGGGGAGAATAAAAACTTCTATCTGGTTTTTATTGTTGCCTGGTGAGATTTTCCTGTCCCTGTGATTCCAGGACAAGAAATGGAAAGTACCGTTGTCACCAGAACAGGAAGGCACAGACAACAATAAAAAGAGGGTCAGTTCTAACACTTCTTCACTCTATTTTTTTATCCTGTTCTGAAAGCAAGTGAGGGAAAATCCCACCGTTAGGGACACAGCAATGCAACCCTGACAGAAACTATAACCATTCCCAATACAACATAAAAATATTTTGGGTGTTGTTGGGCTTTACTTAAGTTCTGTTACTTTTAAAGTAAACTATTTATAACAGAAGCATGGGATTTTCCATACGTCTTGTCCCTCCCCCAGCCTGTGACTGGACAGCGAAAGAAAAAGCAGCTGACTGATGAGCTCATCTCTCTGTCACTCTGCTTGCTCCTTGCCAGCATGTTCCTGGTTAGTAGACATGTACACTACCAAAAAATTTGTTTAGTTTCGTTTCGTTCTGGTTCAGATTTTGTGTTATTTCGTGTTTCAGGATTCGGGTGTGAAAGTCAATTCGGATTCGGACAAAATTCGTTAGCGTTAGTTCGTTCGGACGTTCGTTTCTTATTCGTTTCGTTCGTTTGCAGCAAAGTGACATTTGAGGGGGAAAAATGTTTTTCTCCTTCTCTAATGTCACTTTGCTCCAACGAACAAATGAACAAACGAACGCACGAAACGAATAACGAAAACGAAACGAACATTCGAGCGAACTACCGCTAACGAAGTTCGGAAATTCGCATTCGTTTGCATTCGTTATATCTGTAATTCGGAATTTGGATACATCCGAATGTCCGAATTTCCGAAAATTCGTCCGAAATTCGTCCGCACATGTCTACTGGTTAGCACATAAGCACTGCAGCAGAACTGATTGGGTATGGAATAAGGGGTACAAGGAACCAATCTGAGTTTTGCAAAAGGCCGATACCAAGTTAAATACACTGCTTGCATTTAAAAAAATAAATGTAATCATATATTAATTGTTACATAGTGGAATTAATTTGTATCTTTTATATCTGCCTGAAGTTCTGCTTTAACTTATTGCATATCGTGTTCTGGGTCACCGACTCAAAGAATTTAAACTATTAGATTAGCATTACAGCCAGGGAACTATCATTTTTAGAAGGAGAGGTCAGCAATGGCAGCATTTGGTCATTCATTACAGGTCAGTTTCCCCATTTGGGAAAATGGTGGACAGCTCCTCACTTGCTCACCCTCTACAAGGACAGTCTGCATCCTAACACTGATTGCTCCTTACCAGCATCACATTAACGCTGTCTGACATCACTTTCACATATGGCTTCAGAACATCATAATGGAACCCCGGGGTCATCAGCTTGCGGCGCTGGTACCATTTTTCACCAGACAATATCACTATCCCTCTCCCTGCACAATGAAACACAGTAGAAGGATGTGAGCAAACGATGCATAACAAACAAATGTTAAATGTGCATGTTCAATACATACCAAACTGAAATTTCAGACTCAGTTGAGCTGAATAATCCACTGGCTCCTTTGATGTCTAAGAATGTTCGTGGCAAAATCTCCTCAATGCACCTTTCCAGATACTTCTCCCTGTATAGCTACTTGCTGCACATTTCTGTCTCATGATAAGCAAATAAATACAGTCCTCTCATACCAACTCATTCTAAGTGCTGGGGTTGGCAAAACAAGATACTGTTTTGTGTGGTAAAGAGCTGGTCATAGCACTTAGGGCACCAGAGCTCGTGGCCCTACAGGGTCCTGTGATGGAAACCTGGCTGATTATAGGTCTAAGCTTGCCTCTATCTCTACCATAGTCTCATGCTTCCAGCTGCATTGTCACCGAATGCAACATAAAAGTTCAACAAAAAGAATAAGAATCAGCCGGTGGGTGTAGCTAGGAATCCTGGTGCAAAGATGTCACCACGGAAGTCTTTGACTTTGAGAGATATAAGAATTTGGTGCGATGGATGTATGTATTCATTAAATATCATTTTTGGGATATAGAGATTGTTGTAAGTGTCATCTGCCAATAATTAGCAAACATGAAGGTACAGAAGGTTAAGCTATAGGAGGAGAAAATGATAAGTACAGGTATGCAGATGCTAATCTTACAATACATGATGATACATACATGTAAGCAGAGCTTAATCTTACAATAATTCATAAGAGAGTTGTTACATACCAATCCATGGGGTGATCAAGTAATAGGCAAAGTCATCCTTTGGATCTGTAAGAAAAAATATAGAGCGTGATAGTTCTGTGTACAGGTCATACGGAGCACTGAAAGGATTCAGACACCCTATTTGGGGTACAAGATGGCAGACCCTAATATAAATTAAACAGAAACTAAAGTTGTATTTTTGCATGTCTTTCCAAGTCCATCAAAGACATGTAGCGCCTCTTACCTTAACCACCCATCAAAGACACTGAGGGGAATTTATCAAAATTGGAGCAGACAAAATCTGGAGCAGCTGTGCATGGCAACCAATCAGTTTGCCTCTTCAGTTTGTTTGGTTAAGATATGAAAATGAAAGAGAGAAGCTGATTGGTTGCCGTGCACAGCTGCTCCAGATTTTGTCTGCTCCAGTTTTGATAAATCCCCTTCATGGTTTAGATCTTTTTATTTATATCATCTTTATGTCTGTGAAGGTTCTCATTCATCCAGGTCATGGTATATCTGTAAAAAATAAGTCAAGGCAACTGGACTTGCTGTATTTTTCGTGAAGACGTTTCACTGGTCATCCAACCAGCTTTCTCAATTCAGAATGACTTGTACAAATCATTCTTTGTACAAGTCATTCTGAATTGAGAAAGCTGGTTGAATGACCCGTGAAACGTCTTCACGAAAAATACAGCAAGTCCAGTTGCCTTGACTTATTTTTTACAGATATATAATCTTTAGTTTTATTTCAGAAGGCCGAGGTACAAGGATTGTAGTTTTATTTCAGAAGGTCAAGGTAAAAGGATTGTAGTTTTATTTCAGAAGGTCAAGGTACAAGTATTGTAGTTTTATTTCAGAAGGTCAAGGTACAAGGATTGTAATACATGAAGAGTAGAAGTAAGTACCGTTTAATCCATTTCTTGGAGTTCATTGAGAGACACAAGATTCAGAAACATTTGGGTTATACTACCACCTTTAAGTAGAATTGGACAGTGGCAAACAAATAAACAGTGACCAGCTTGGTATAATCCATCCCACTCCTAGCATGCCGTGCCGAGAACAAGGTCATAAACACGGAGGGTTGGGACCTGAGTTCCTCAGTAAACTCCAAGAAACTGAAATCTTATGATAAGTACAAAAATCCTTTTTTATTTTTTGTTCATTGAGCGACACAGGATTCAGAGATATTTAGGACATCCAGAAGCAATCCACTCAAAATGGCATCTGTGATTCAAAATGGCTTCAAGGTATAGAATATAAGGTTTGGCATATACATATATTCATATACTCATTTTAACCTTTGACATATGTGCTTTATTTTCATGAAACCTCTGCAAAAATGGGGCTTAAAACACGGTGACAAGTTATAGAATATGTAAAGTTCCAGACAAGTTTTGATCAAATCAAATTCACAAACATCAGATTATCAAGACTATTAAAAAAAGAAAGAAATCTGCTTGATGTATTTATGAAGCACAAGAACACCCATCTTATAAAAAGAACTGTGTGTGTTCATTTCAAGTGAAGACTAAACTTTTGCATAAATGTCTTTCTTAGACGTTTATGGGGTTACTCATTTAGCTGCCATACATCGGCTGCCTTTGGTCAGCTGAACATGTTGTGGTCCCCCAAAAGGCCGCAGCAAGCGCAGCCAAATCATTTAAAAAATGATTTGACCAGACCATGCCTCTTCCAGACTGGATCTCACTGGGCCCCCCTCAGCCTTAGGCCCTGGTGAAGCCTCACTAGCAGTCGGTCCGCCCCTGGCTTCCTGGTTTTTTAACCTCCCTGGCGGTATTCCCGAGTGTAGCTCGAGGTTACTTTTCCATACCATAAGCGGTAACCCCGAGCTACACTCGGGAAAGCCGCATAGCATTTACTCACCTTGTCCCTCGAGCCGTGCTGTGTTCTGCGGCCGATGCCGTCTTCCGGGTTCCGTTGCTTGTGAGCGTACGCGTCGCAGGGGGGCGAATCCGGCGGGATATTTTTAAAAAACGACAAAAAAAACGACAAAGACGAAAAAATTTCGAAAAAAAAAATAGACCAAAAAATGACATGAAGAAAAATAAAAATCATACCGCCAGGGAGGTTAACATTATGGGCATTACTGAGTTGGAGAGGCCCCTGTCCCTCAAGACCTGAGTTTCAACAACCATACCATTGGAGCCGGCGACCAGGAGTCTGTTCATTTCAGATTAACATATCCACCTGGGGCAGTCCAAAGCTATGAAAATCACTGGAATGCCCTCTATCTCCATCTTGTGAAGCATCCTTGATCTCTACAGAGGTCATTAAATCTCTATGATGAAGGGAAGCTATGACAGACCTGGGGGATTACATACAAAACTTATGGGACCAAATGAAGACATTTAGGGACTTGAGATCCAAGATGGGGCGAATGTTCCCTTTCAGTTTTGGAACTGTGAAAAGGGTTGAATAATATCCTTGAAATCTTTCTGATACAGGAACTGGGGTGATAACCTCTTGTTCCAAAAGACCATCCGAATGGTGACATAGGAAAGTTGGAAGACATGCAGCAAGTAAGGGGTTGGCAGCAGAACTTTAGATTGTTGCCCGTTAAACCATCTCACATACCCATGCATATGAGATGCTGTCTCTCCATATGTCCCCAAAGGCTAACACACATCCCCACACTTTCCATGCATAAAAATGCAGACATACCAATGTAAATGTACGGTGTGAATGAGGCACATAAAGAACAATTATTTTCAAAGCAACCCACGTTAACCTTTCCAAATCCTTAAGGCGTATTCATGTTTGTCCACTTTCATGCAACTTGTGAATGAAAGTGGACGACCAAAACTAATGCATTGCGCTGCATAAAATGCATTACAAATAGAAATCTCATTTTTTCCTATGTAGCTGGTTCACATCTATGCACTGCAGTTTAGTATATGAGGGAAGGGTAAATTCTCACGTATGCACGGGGGTTACCACACATGCTGCATGCATAGAGAGCAGTGTGAATCCAGCCTTATTGCATAACAGGTTATCATTTGTAATGCTTTAACAAAAAACAAAACACCTTCTTACCTTGTCTGGTTAGAATGGCCCTTGCATATTCTGGATGACAGACAAAGAGAGCAGCCAAGTATCTTCCAAACCACAGGGAATACGCATATTCAAATTTTCTCCCGTAACTAGCCAAATTGTCCAGATCTGTGCCATCTTGTTTCAGCTGTAAACAAACAAATAAAATACATTTATGATGATGGAGAAAATATGGTATGAAACAAAATCAACTCCAATGTGTTACATCATGCCAGCCTGACCAATGAAGAGGTCTAAGATGCTGAACCCAAAAGGAGACCTGGTGACCAGCACTGCGCTGGAGGGGATCACTTACAAGGTAAGTGACCCGTAATGTGCTCCAGAGGGCTTTTTTTTTTACTGCTCAACTTCTGCTTGAAGATAAAGTAGAACATATATCTTTTCTTATTTTGTGTTGTTGTTTTTTTTTTACCGCGCAATTAAAAAAGCAAATAAAACAAATATTTAAAAAATGTATGGCTTTAAGAAGTAGAAATAAACAAAAAATCATCAGGGAAATATTAGTTGAGTGGAGAAGGGGAACAATTAGTTAATTACGCAGGTTTAAAAATGACGTGCGTCCGTGAAACGGCAACAAAATTCAGTACCGCAAATTGTCCATAGACGACGCCTTTAAAAGTCCCTACAGGTCATCAATTTGGAGATACACATGAATATTGGCCCCAAAAAGTGATCGTCGTTTTCATACGTAGGTGCACCCGCTGCGTTTTTACAAGAATGCGTCTGCACGCGCGCTCTCGGAGGACTTTCAAAATTGGAGTGTATGGCCGTTCCAGGTGCTTAACTTGACGCATTTTAAAGTGATCCTCGCTTCTAAGGGAACTAGGATCACTCAGAAATGTGTCAGATTATGTTTTTAAATTGGAGCTTCATTTTTCTTCATGATTGTGGATTCTACTCTCTACTAGACATGTGCATTCGGATGTACCGGCAAATCAACGGAATTCAGTTGATTCAGTAGTTTGTCCGAATCCGGAAAAAACTAATTTATTATATGCCCGAATATACTAAAACTATATTCGCGCATACATAAATGTGTTTTCAGAACTGCCGCTCGTACTACAGTTTCAGTGTGCGGTTTCGGAGGCTCATTGCCTCCGAATCCGAAACAACATAAACATGTGTTTCCTTTGATGAAACGAATAAAAATGTATTTCGTTTTCATTTGCTTCGTCCGAAAATGAATTTATTTGCCGTGCACATATCTACTCTCTATTCAGTTGCGCAGGCATTATTTTATCAAGTCCTATTGCCCTCATCTTTAACCCACACAACTATCTGATCTGGTAAATCTTTCCATACAAGTGTGATACACGGATATACCTAGATGTACTTCCATCCTATTCAACAGTATTACTATCTGTACACAGCACACTAGCAGTCTGCACAGAGGTGAACTCGCCCCAACATTTCTGCTTTATCAGCTTGTATGCTGTGATTGCACTTAGGTGTTCTCTCAGTTAAGTGAGAAGGGGAGCAATAATCATCTTGGATTCTTTCACTTTGTTATTTTAGCTCCCTAGACAAAATGAGCACTTAACCCTTGCAGTAGCCCCACTGCAAGGGTTACGATTTCATTTGTCTGGATTTCTGCTTTAAGACTGGATCTACGGATATACCTAGAGGAGCCCTTGTGCCATGTTTGTGTTTCCAGTGTTTTTAAACCCCTTTGTGGGATTGTGGCTGCCCAGAAGATATATTGCTGTGAACCAGAGGCGCAACTAGGAACCCCAGGGCCCTGGTGCAAAAAACCATGAAGGTCCCCCCACTCCACCCCCCATAAAAAATTTTTGGTGCCTTGGCAGTTAAACATGGACAAGCAGGCTGCATACAAGTATATGCTGTATAGCAGCTGAAATAACTTGTACAAAGCGGCTTCTCTGCTTTACATTTAGCCCTGCTTCAGCAGTAAATGTAGAAAAAAAATCCCGGTCCCTTTAGACCGCCCCCCCCCCAAGTGGTGGAACATCAGGGCCCAGTTGCAAGTGCACCCGCTGTGACCCTGGTAGTTCTGCCAGCGCTGTGAACTAAGAACCTATGACTGACCAACCCGTGCTTCCCTTGTTTTTACAGGAGTTTTGGTTTTGTCTGTAGTTTAGCAAACAACTGGGCATGGCTGACCCTGTGGGGTCTATTTATAGACAATTCACAATGCACAATTCTGTAAACATTTAGTCTGTGCGAATATATGCCAAAACAAATGTTCTGTAATTTTTTTTCTTTACAAATGGAATACATTTTTGAATGTTTTTCTGTAATGTCACATTGTGTCCACTAGCTGGAGCTAAAAGCATATACTAAATATGTATTTATTTTCTTTGCTCCTCATCGCCATCAAGTGGCCATAAGACAATATTACATAAAAAAATAAAAACGAAAATACATTCCCTTGTAAAGAAACAACTAAAGAACATTCATTTTGGCATATATCCGCACAGAATGAAGGTTCACAGATATTTGTAGGGCTGTTAGTTTATAAAAAAACCCCTATGTTTTGTAATGTACACCCACAAAAGGAAATGTTTCTGTACTTCCAGGGTCTTTTAAAAGGGATGAAACATGGAGAAATGTGCATGTATTGCAGATATGTACTACATCGTTTATTTTTTTCTACTTTTGGCTTGAAGTGTATTTAAAGGCAAACTTTTTTTTTTTAGTTTCAGATACAGTATGGAAGAAATAATACTCCTATCAAATATTTTTTTTTTCTGTCTGTCCCCTATTGAAGAGATTTTCTTTCACTTCCTTTCCTGTAGACCTGAAAGGAAATTAAAGGAAATCTCTCCAAGTGAACCCTGATGCAAATAAGACCCCCAGCCTGCAGACCCCCACAACCACTGGTTAGGGTATTGGGGAAGAGGCCCTTGCCCCCATGGGGACACCCTCCCAATGCCGAGGGCACGTGGCCTAGCATGGCGGGGGGGCACTCAATTGTGTGTCCCCCCTTTCCTGCCTTGCCGGGCCTGTGCTTGGATCAAGGGTCTGGTTGGAGTTTTAGGGGGGTTCCACGGTTTCTTTTACAATTTTTGGGGGGTGGGGTTCCCCCTTATAATTCCCACCAGACCTAAAGGGTAGGTGACATCGCTCTAAAAGCTTAATCTCAGCGCACTCTGAAAACGGCACTTAGAAAAAAAGGCACCAGAATAAAAGCATTAGCAACTATTCCTCATAACGACTGCAAGTAAATCTCTTTCCTACAACTTGCTTTCCTTCTCCTATTCTGCTTCTATATCCCTCCTCTCTTTAACAAGCTTTCTCCTCCTCTCCTTCTCACAGTACATCAACATCTGTTCATCCTGAACCCACATGCTGGCAGAGCCTCAAGGACTACCCCCGCTCCTGTCCTTTCCCTATTTCTGCACCCATCAACTTCTGTTTATCCTAAACCCACATTTAGGGCAAAGCCTCCAAACCTTAGAGCAGGGGTAACCAAACTCCGGCCCTCCAGCTGTGGTGAAACTACAAATCCCATGATGCATCTCTGTCCAGGAGTCATGTCTGTGGCTGTGAGTATCTTGCAATGCCTCATGGGATTTGTAGTTCCACCACAGCTGG
>NW_017306374.1:286948-287240 GCF_000935625.1 Nanorana parkeri
CCTGTCTTGCCGGGCCAGTGCTTTGATCAAGGGTCTGGTTGGAGTTTTAGGGGGGTTCCACGGTTTCTTTTACAATTTTTGGGGGGTGGGGTTCCACCTTATAATTCCCACCAGACCTAAAGGGGAGGGGACATCGCTCTAAAAGCTTAATCTCAGCGCACTCTGAAAACGGCACTTAGAAAAAAAGGCACCAGAATAAAAGCATTAGCAACTATTCCTCATAACGACTGCAAGTAAATCTCTTTCCTACACTCTTCTCCCATTCTGCTGCTATCTCCCTCCTCCCATGACA
>NW_017306374.1:287324-312397 GCF_000935625.1 Nanorana parkeri
CCCCCCTGGCCTTTCCCTATTTCTGCCCCCATCAACTTCTGTTTATCCTAAACCCACATTTAGGGCAAAGCCTCCAAACCTTAGAGCAGGGGTAACCAAACTCCGGCCCTCCAGCTGTGGTGAAACTACAAATCCCATGATGCATCTCTGTCCAGGAGTCATGTCTGTGGCTGTGAGTATCTTGCAATGCCTCATGGGATTTGTAGTTCCACCACAGCTGGAGGGCCGGAGTTTGGCTACCCCTGCCTTAGAGCATGTGCACTATTGTTAATCTAACTTTCATCTCACTTCTCTCACCCTTTTGCTTCTCCTACTTTCTGGGGACATTTCCCTAAATCCTGCCCCCCACAATCTAGGTTTTTTCAGCACACCAAAAACCCTTCTTCCTCTGGCAGCAGCCGCAATCCAAGTAATCTTATTCCTATATCTCTGCTCACAAGATCCAGTCCCCTTTTTTTTCTACACATGGTGTATTCATAGAAATGGAATATGATCAATGAACCAAAAAAGTATCAAAGGACACTGACCATGTCAGTGGAAAGCTTGAGTGCAGCAAAGGTAATCAGAGGTAAATTCCAAGCTGTAGGTACGGCCGTACAGATGGCGATGAGTATACATATACTTAGCTGGCTCTCTTGATGCCATTGGTTCCTTCAATGTCTCCAAAAAGTATCACATAAGAGTGTCAATGAGTGTCCAAATTGTAGCTCCTTGTGTCACACTGGAATCGCTTTACCATGGAATCGCTTTATTCATTCATTGATATATTCCATTTCTATGAATACACCATGTGTACTGGAGTTTGGTTTTTTGAAGATATTTATATCATGAGTTTATCAGCCAGTGTCTGTGTGTCCCACACAGATTGGTGAGCATAGAGGATCTGCTTAATCAACTTCATACGGATGTTGAGAAATCTGCAAATATTTCTCTGCTATCTTCCAGCTGATATATGAATGATTTTGAGGGTTCCACAATAGAATTTCTTTCATCAGTACTAGCCGAGTGGGAATTATGTGCAATATATATATATGTGCCTTATATTTTAACATTGTTTTTTTGTATGTGTTTAATAAATTATATTTTTTTATGTATAACTATATAGTTGCATGATTGCATTTGTGGTGGGATCTCCCTCAATGGGGACATATGCCAATTCTATGTAATATAGGAGACCCTAGGATATACTAGATCACTAGGATATACACTGCTGATATTTATTTTTTGAGACCCTCCTTCCCCAGATATAGATACATTCTAGGTACAGCACTGGTGTCGGCCCATGGGAGGGGAGGGGGGAGTTTAAGTAAAGCTGTACTGTGATGCAAAGCTGTCAGATGATTTTTCTATGTTTTCTGAAGGAAAGAAAATAAAAAAACTGCAGCTCAACAGATAAAGACACATGCACACCTTTTAAAATTACAGTGTCCCAACATGAGCTTAATTATGGTCAAGATAATCATACCAGAGCTTTACCTGATGAATATTTCCATAGAGCCAGTGCGTCTCAGGACCTGGAAAAGGACTAAAATTTTTCAGCAGTTGCTTCCTCTTCAGGTGAAAATAATACGCTTTATATAGAAAATACAGGACACTCAGCACGACAGCCCAGTAAAAAGTATCCGAGAAACTCAGAGAGAACAGTCCAAATAAAGAGGAAGCCATGCTGGAATTGTGCACAGCACAGTGCACAGTCCACTAATCTCTATATCGTATGTCAAGTCTTAAATAGTTTACTGGCAGGAGAAGGCATGATTTCAGGAATGCAGTTGATAGGACAGTCTATAGGTTAGGAGGACGGGTCCTGAAGGAAGGTGTGACTTCCCAAACAACGACATAGAGACATTCATACAGGCAAACAGGTGCATGAGAGTCTAAAGGTGGCCATACACTTTGCAACCCTCGCAAGACTTTTGTCTTGCGAGGGTTGCAAAGTACTTAAAAAAACGTACGATCTGCCCATCTTGGACAGGCAGATCGTACTTGCGATCATCGCAAGCCCGCCCCCCTGAGGGGCGGGCTTACAATGACTGCAAACGGGCTGTGTGCGCGTGCCCACACCAGCCCGTTCGACAGTTGTCGAACCAGCAGGCCACTAACTCGCCGAGAATCGTACGATTACCGGCGGGTTTTCTAGCCTGCTGGTTCGACGGAAGACGTGCGACCGTACAGTAGAAACGGTCACACACCTTCCATACACTGCACGATTCTCGTGCGATCGCGGGATTTCCCGTGATTCTCGTACGAGAATCGTGCAGTGTATGGGCACCTTTAGACAGAGAAAGCAAATAATGGAGTTTATTAAAACACAGTTTAAAGAGGAACGATTTTTGTCAGGTGTGCATTAGTCAAATTAATTTAAAATCATTATTTATAATGTGTTGTAAGTTTTGCAGTTACAGTAAAAAACAGTACAAAGCAAATAAAAACACCTTTTCATTCTCACTTGGGATAGATAAGCTAAAAAAAAACACACGTCCAAAAAGAAAAAAACTAAGCCTGCAGTTAATCCACCGGAAGGCAAAAGACATAGGGGTCTATTCACAAAGCTGCCGAAGGATCTGGCCGTAGCTTCGGCCGATCCTTCGGCTAGCTTCGGCCCCAGGACCCCTTCGGTTCATGATGCCCTCGGCAGCTTTGTGAATAGACCCCATAGAATTGTGATCCAATTTGCTCCAAGAGGGCATAAAAATGGGAAGTCCTATACATACTTGTCAGTAATGTTCCTTTTCTGATATAAATGCATGGCAGCAATGGGTAAATCTGTCCCTATAATGTTTATAGGATGGACTACTCTATAACTAAAATAGCAGACACAGCAGTGTAATAAATAACTGGCTGTGAAAGGATAGGGAGAGAATCTTATGTGTCTATGCATTTGTATCATGTAAGGAAAATTACCCATTGGTAAGTATGCAATCTTCCATTTTCGTGACACAAACATGGCAGCATACTCCTAGACTATAGCACAACCACACACAAAAAAAACAGACTTGGGAGGGAATGCCAGAAATATCTAATCACATGGAAAACCTTTAGACTTTAAGTCACAGGTTCAATGGAAGGAAACATAGATAAAGGATTGTATGCATGTATGATTGTGTGCATAGATCCTGCATTGAATAATAATAATCAATGCAGCTTAATGCACCTGGTGTAAATGAGCCCTAAAGGAAAACTATACTGCAAGCAGGGCCAAAATTCCCACAAGGCCACCGAGACCTGGCCTCTGGGCAAGCAGGGCTAAATGTAGAGCGGGCAAGCTGGCGCTTGTTTAGTACAAGTGATCCCAGCGATGCCACTGAGATCACTTGTAATAAGCCTGCAAGTCCGTCCCCCCCCCCCGCCCCCACCTCCATGGTCCACCTCTGGCTGCCTCTGTCCCCGCTGGCCACCTCCCTCCCCGCCATGATTTTCAGCATCCACCGCTCCATTGGGGGACCCGGGACCACAGCGAGGTAGTTCAGGCTGGAGAGTGGGGAAAACAGTGCTCTGTGAAAACAATGAGATGGGAGAGCTGCACTCGCAGTCTTCTCATCTCAGCTGTCACAGGAGTTCCAGCAGAGTGCTGTGTTCAAACTCCTGTATTGGAGGGGACAGGGCCAATAAAGAGAGCCTGTCACCTCCAAATGCTATCACACAGGTGCTTGATAGCTCCTGTGTAATAGCAATGAAGTTAAGTGGGAAAAAAATCATAAAAATACAAATGTAATAAAATAAAAATCGATAAAAAAATAAAAATAAAATAATAAAATTTAAAAAATAAAAAAATTATAAATTAAAAAATAATAAGATAAGTTAAAAAAAGGAAAAAAGAAATAAATATTTTAAAAAAGAAAAAATGTGATTAAAAAGTAAAAAAAAAATAATAATAAAAAAAATAATAAAACCAACCCTGTCTCCCCGGCCACCTGGTTGCCATTCTCCAATGAAGGAGGGGGACGATGACGCATTTAGGAACCTGGCCTTGGGGTAGCAGAGAGAGTAGATCCACACTGACTGTGAGAAATATGGAAAATGCCATTAGTCATCTCCTTCTGGAAATGCTCATTGCCTGACTTCAGTGCTTCCTCACTAACTGGAACATGCATGTAGATTAGATAGAGTGAAGTCAGGACTCCAGATCTGCATACTTGTTCTAAGTCAATGACTGAGAAAGTACTAAAGCCAATGCATTATCATGACAGCCAGGACATTTGCATTTACAGGAGGAGAGATTAGCACTGAGAACATTAGTACCTCATCACTAAATGTTCCTCATAACCCTCGGTTACTGTTGGTGCGGAATGCTGTCCGTTATGTTAAGAGGAATGCTTTGAGCTGGACAGAATATCTAATCCCAATATTTACAAGACCTTTGTTTCTCTTTGCATTGTACTATTGATTGACCTTGTTGCTGTGTCTACATGACTGTGCAACACAATTGACGTCCCCCTTCTTCCCCGCTATACTGTATCTTCCTAGGTATACTGGACCAGACAACCATGCATCGCCTCTACTGCACTCTAGGGCTCCTGCTCCACTTTTGTATTTTCTCACGATCCCCACAAGGCTCTGCAGGATGATTCGCCACTAACGTTTCACTACATACCGGATGTGAAGGCAACAGCCTCATCACTGACAAACATACCAGGCTGTATTATAGAAATCTAAGAATCAACTGTTCATGGTCAGCTTTGGCTGTCCGAGATTGACATGTGACCCCACTTCAACTAAGCACAAAGGACCCCACTTGAACCTTTGCTTGGACTTAATACGGGGGGATTGACATTCCTCCCCCCATTCCCTTTATAAATACCTTAGTTGGTAGGATGAGATTTGTCTTTATACCACCTTTATTTTATTATAAAGCTACATGACCCTCTCCTTTTTTCTGCCTCCACCGATCCCCCTTCCCAATTCACCTCATACTCCTTTCAAAGCCACTACCTACTGTATGTCTACCCCACACCCAGATGCTAGGGTGTTGTAGTAATCCCCCAGTTGTACCCAGATATTGTTAGTCCTCATTTTGTCAAACTCTTCAACTTTCCTGAAGAAGGAAACAATTCAGCCCCTTTCTTGTCTCCACACATAGTGCAATGATTCCCAAGCACAATAAAGATGCTGCTGACTTTTGACTAATAACTGTCTGATTTTCCTGATCAACCCTCCTTAACACATTTCTCTCCTCCCTAATCCATACCGATCAGGTTGGGTTGGTTCCCTACCGTCAAGCAAGTGACAATGTCTGCCAAATCACCCAGCTGATCCATCTAATATAGCAAAAGCACATCCCAGGATTCCTCTTATTCTCTAGTATTTTTAAAGCCTGTGGCACTGTGACACGGGATTTTCTGCATTACAGGCAGTCCCCGACTTACAAAGAGACACTGTGATCTCACTTATGTAGGACAATGTGATAGTTTCTCTGAAAAGGTCCTGATTAAGTCATACTCACCACAATACTGCCTACCATAGGGAAATTCCGGTTTCAACAATAATTCCCTACATTTGCATTGTCTGGCACTGGTAGGTAAACATTCACTGCTTCGAAATAGTGAATTGTTTATTTTATTAATTCCTATATCTTCTGATATGGCAAATAACAATAGCAATAGCAGGAAATTTGCATTTACAGGAGGAGAGGTCAGCACTGAGAACCTTAGTACCTCCTCACTACAGGTTCCTCTTAACCTTAGATTAAGACAATCTGATTTGCTCAAACAATGCATTAAGAGGAATGCTTTTACCTGTACAGAATATTTAATCCCAATATTTACAAGACCTTCGTTTCTCTTTGCATTATATTATTGATTGACCTTGTTGCAGTGTCTTCATGACTGTGCAACACAATTGAGGTCCCCCTTCTTCCCCACTATACTGTACTTTCCTAGGTATACTGGACCAGACAACCATGCATCAACTCCATTGCACTCTAGGTCCCCGGTACTTGCAGTACCTGGCTCCTGCAGAACTTTTATACTTATACATTACTTAACTATGGTATTACCTGAACTTCCTGTACTGTTATGATTGTTCTGTTCTTCAAGACACCTTGGGGCAACATGGACCCCCCCTTCCCAGAATAATCCCAGTTTTTCAACTCCCATTTAGTAGATTACCATCAGTTAAACTGGCCATACACCAGTAGAGTTTTGTTAAAAGAAATGGTTTTTGGAATGCTCTTTCAATTTTCTAATAGTTGATGGGATCAAATCAATGATCGATTTCGACCATAGTGATGAAAAAATCGAAAGGGGCAGGATGAAAAATCTACACCTTTACTACCATTATATATACGGAGCTCTTCAACAGCTGATTTGGTTGTTTTGTTTGATTAACAGGTAAACCTCTATTTGGGAGAACACTCACATTTCAGAATTTTGTAATGTTCCAGACCCTGAGCAGGAATACTGCACCTGTACCATATTTTACACAATGGGCTCATTGGGGTTAATTTAGTAAAGGAAATATCCCTTGCAAAGGGAACAGCTTATTTGCGTTAGTAAATCAACCCTAGAAGATCTGTTGTCCGCACACCATTCTGCTTCAGAATGTCCTTTTTATTCATATTCCTTTAGCGTGACATGTGAATGCAACGTTTCGGGGGCCTCACAGGACCCCTTTGTTAGGCAAAGTAAATCAACCCTATTACATCCCTCCAGCAACTAAAAGAAAACTTTATTCTCTCCTACACCGTGTATTACCGTAACTTTCAGTTGCGACATGCAATCAATGTCCAGTTGACATGGTATATCTCAAAACCCATTAATTGCCATCCTTTGGGGCTCATCCTCTAAACAACTAATCTCTCAGTTGTATTCCCTGCTTGTGACCCCAAAAGCCAGACATCTGACCCATCACAAAAAACCCTCCTGGGAAAGTGAAGAGCACAATGAAGGCTTGGATGAAGCCCTGGAGATATACAAATCCATCTCACCTAAAATATTCATATAATTGTTTATTACATATAAAGTACTATAACAATGAAGCAGCATCACATGATAAATCACACAAATGAAATTCTTAGTTTTTCTGTGGTATTTTCTTCAGATATACGTGGACACCATTTACAGATCGTAGAACTAGCTGGGGGACTTTCTTTGGCACTTTTTCAGGGTCCGGGCTCAGTTCAAATCTCTGTAACGTCAATGCGAGGGCGACTTTTATCTCATGCATAGCAAAGTTCTGTCCGATGCAGTTTCTGGAATGTACAATGCAATAGTCATCTAATAATCAGCTATAAATGTAAGCCAATGAAGAACATCTACGTACAGTAGTGGCCATTTTGTCATGATAGCCAATTTTCTCAAGAATTCAGCCTAAGGGCTCCACTAGATAATAGTTATTCCCATTAGGCTTCAACAGTTTCAGGATCCAGAACAGTTTTAAGGCTCTAGAAGTGGCTGTGTGTACTCAGTGCAGACTAATGGTCAGATTTCAGTTAAAGAGACACTGTCATCTCACTCATGTAGGACAATGTGATAGTTTCTCTGAACAGGTCCTGATTAAGTCATACTCACCACAATACTGCCCACCATAGGGAAATTCCGGTTTCAAGAATAATTCACTGCATTTACATTGTCTGCCACTGGTAGGTAAACATTCACTGCTTTGAAATTGTGAATCATTGATTATATTTATTCCTATATCTTTTGATATGGCAAATAACAGATGTTTTAGCTTAGGGGTCTATCTATAAACCTTTTTTACATTAGATTTACACAACACTTACACATTGTCTAATGGATGTATTTGAGAAATGTGGGTGACAATAGTATGAATCTTTTGTGAAAACATTTATAAACCGAACCTGATGATTAGTGATGAGCCGAACACCCCCGTGTTCGGTTCTAACTCGAACTTTCGAACATGGAAAAAGTTCTAACTCGAACTTAGAACTCAATGCAAGTCTATGGGGGTAGAACTCAGAAATTTAAATGTCCCCATTTTGAAGCCTTATATGCAATTTATTGGCCATAAAAAGTGTATGAATCGAACAGACCGCGACATCCCATAATGTTCGGCGTTCGGCGAATGCTAGAACATGCAATGTTCGAGTCGAACCTATGGTTGACTCGAACATGCAGCCCATCCTTACTGATGATGAAAAATCCACCAGTAACATGCTTTAATGAGCTGATTGGGTGGAATTGATCAAAACTGGAGCAGGCAGAGTCTGGAGCAAGTGCCCATGGCAACCAATCAGTATCTCTCATCAGTTTGCTCAGTTAAGATTTGAAAAAGAGAGATAGAAGCTGATTGGTTGCATTGCAAATCTGCTCCCGATTTTGTCTGCTCAAGTTTTGATAATTTCCCCCATTGTTTCTTAAAGGGTTACTTACCCTAAAAGAGATATTGGCTTAGAAAATGGCAGCTGTAAAACTTGACAGCCATATATGTAATTGATCCCATACTGTCAAATTAGATATATACCTTGATCCAGCTGAGAAAGGAACAAAGGCATATGAATGTCGGCCATTGGAATTCTCTGGTGAAAATCTTAAGGGATCATAAACCTGAAAGCAGAAAATAAATCACAATGTGTGTATCATTTTACATTTATCTCCAGCAACATAAAATACCAAATGGGACAAAAACACAAAGTCTGGGAGTCTACTTTGGAAAACCTAAGCAGCACAAACATTGCAACATTATCAAAGTATATCTATTGGGCTTTACATACACTATAGCGGTGATAAAGCTCTTTATTTTGGATGGAGTGTGAAATGACTGAACCCTGTCAGGTTTTTACCCCTGTGTCCAGGGATTTACCGTCTCTATTTGTCCCATGTTCTGGTGACCATTGTCACTGAAACAGAAAATGATGGGAAATACAACATTTTACAGTTGTCACCAAAACAAGAGATGAGAGCAAAATAGACCCCTTAGACCCTGTTCACACCTTGATGTCTTGTAGCTTGAAGCTACAAAGCACTCAACACATGAAATCCTTTTGTTTTCTATGCTCCTACTCACACCTGAGCATTTTGTCGTAAAAATGCTGGTAGCTTGAAAAAGTAAATGAGCTTCTTTTCAGGCAGATTTGTACACAGGTCATTAGACTGCTGGAGCCCAGGGAAGAAGAGGCTGTGGGGAATGGTCTAGCAGCCTGGCTGGATCAAAGATCAGGTAAGTACTGTATATTTCACTGTTTATATTTGATGCTTTCTTCAGCTCGGCATATTATTGGATAAATATTTTGTATTATAGAAGATATAGTTTTAGTGCTTAGTAGCTCTTTTTCACCTTTTTTTGCATTATCACTGCCACAGATCTTGTTTGTTTATATGTCTAGACTTGTTGTCTTTCTTTAGTTCTGGATAGATTTAGTTGGGAACAATGAAAACTCCCCGCACAGTTGTCACCAAAAAATGTGTCCCCTTTAGAAGATTTCTGATCACTTCTTGCCCTCATGACCATCTAAATAACCCTAACCCAGGTCACCAGGTCACATAGAGGGGTAAACCTCCCCTGTGGGGCCAAAGTGGCAGAGGGACCAAGGGCCTGTCGCGCCAGCAAGCTGTACTTAAAGCACAGAAGCTGGTGTGCTATGTCATGCACTGTGCTGATGCACCAATCCTCGCACTGTTTACCTTTTTTTTTTTTCTTTTTTTAACGCCATCCTGCCCTGAAAAGAATCGCAGAATACCGTACGTTTTCTCGCTGCACACCACTACAACGCATTGGTGTGAACTGTCCCTGTTAAATCAAGGCTTTGTCTATGCATTGGGGCTGCACTAGAAAAGTGGCCAGGGCAGTCCCAATGATTCTGGTGTGAATTGACCCTCAGTTTTCCCCAGTCAAAAAAAGGTTTTGCCTTTACATACACTTTAACATCATCCATACAAATCCAATTCAAAATAGCTTTAAACAAATTCTGAGCAGTAGATACCTACAATGCTTGGAAGAGCCCTGGCTCCATCCAAAAGGCCAATTTATGGATACTTGGCTATTGATTTTGCTTGTGCCAGTGATAGTAATACAACCAATATGTAATGGTTGGGTAATGCATTTTTGAACTTTGTTTCAATCTTTATTATAAATACTCATTGTGAAAAATATATTTAGTACATGGAGTACACAGCCAATGTGCAATGTACTGTCACCTGGACCGGATTTCCCACAAGGTCACTGAGGCCTGGCCTCAGGGCGACAGGGGTGTGGAATCTCTTGACGCCTGGGACTTTCAGTTCCAGCATCGGGTGGGTAGTTGTTTTTTACATTTATCTCTGCTTTGGGCAAACACGACTAAATGTAGAGCCGCTCGTTCATTTACAAGTGATCTCGGCAATGTCACCAGATCACTTGTAATAAGACTGCAAGACTGTCCACCTGCCACCGTGTACCTCTCTCCTTGCCTCTCTCTGGAGATCTTCAGGATGGAGAGCGGAGAGCAGAGCGGAGAACGTCCGTTCTCTGCTCTGCTCCGTGTATACAGTGAGAGGAGAGAGCTGCACCCGTAGCCTTCCGCTCTCAGCCGTCACAGAAGTTCCAGCACAGTGCCCTGCTTGAACTCCTGTATTAATAAAAATAAGTGAAAAATAATAAGAAATAATAATTAAAATAAAAAAATAAAAAAGTGATAACAAAACTTATAAAAAGATAAATAAGTAAAAAATAATAAGATTAAAAAAATATAAAAAATAAAAAAGTAAAAGATAATAAGATAAATACAAATTTTAAACAGTAAAACAAAAAAAATGTATAAATAAAGAAACATTCAAACCAAATTAAAACTAACGCTGCTGCCACCTTATCTGGCTAGCATTCTCTACTGGGGAGGGGTTTGGCAGGGAGGGGGGTGCATTGAGGAACGTGGCCTTGGGGCAGCAGAGATAATAAATCAGGCCTTGACTGTCACATCTCGTAATGTATAACAGACGTTATCATCAACCTTTGAGAAGTACATATCATGGCTCATGCAAACAATATACAGCAAACAATGTAAAAATTGGTGCATTTCATGAAATGGAGACATGACTTGTTTTTTTTTTACATAGCTTTTACTAAATTGCTTTCAATATCATTGGATAAAATAATTCTTAAAAAAGGATAGAACAATCAATTACATATTATTATGATACCCACTCATGTTTTAAGTAGACCGAACTTACCTCTGGATCATCCCAGACACTGGGGCATCTGTTTATGGCATATATGCTCAGAAAAACCATGGAATCTGCCAGATAAAATAAGAACATTGTCTGTAAACCTCGGATGTTAAAGTGGTAAATTAGTATTATTAGATATTTGTTTTTCAGGGGTTACCGAGAATAAATGAGCCCCTAAAACAAAATATAACTTGAAAAGACAGTGAAAAAATCCTAATTTATAAAAGAAGATACCTATCGTTCCTGACCACCAGGTGTGTTGAAACTTCACTCTGTGGCTGATCCCTGCAGGTATTCCACAACACACTTTGGATGTGTATGAATACCTCACAGTGTGAGGTGGGGAGAACAGGTACTCACACCCGGGAGTGTTGGATATCTGCATTGGCCGGAGATTAGCAGTTTGGAGTTTTAGCACATAGGAAAGGTAAGTGTGCAGTATCTTCTATTACAGGCTGGGGTTATGTGAACTCTGACTCTATAGTGACAGAGTCACTTTAAGAACTGTTACCGGCAATCACAAATATGTATTAATCTATGTGAAACTCTGCGCTATTTAACAAACCACCCACTGTGAAATAATCACATTTATTAAACAGCAAATTCCACTGACTGTAAATGTAAAAAAAATACAAGGCACTGCAAGGGTTAAGTGCTCGTTTTGTCTAGGTAGCTAAAATAAAAGAGGCATACTCCCCCGAACCATGATGCCAGCTGGCTGCTAGACCGGTCCCTTCAGCCTGTCTTCTCCTCTGGTCCAGCGGTTTAAGGTCCTGTAAGTCATCACGTCCTACATGATGTGAGGATGCCAAGGGACATTCCATTGCTAGCAGCCAGTCAGTCCAGCAGCCAGTCAGGATCATGGTTCGGGTGAGTATATCTCTGCTATTTTAGCTACCTAGACGAAACGAGCACCTAACCCTTGCAGCGTAGGGCTAGCCCCACTGCAGGGGTTGAGGTTTTTTTTTGCCCTGAGCTCTTCTTTAAGCTTTGAAAATGAAAAACGGAAGCTGATTGGTTGGCATGGGCAACTGCTCAAGATTCTGTCTGCTCCGGTTTTGATAAATTCCCCCCATTGTTTCTTGGGAAAGAGACTTTATTTGGTGATTTTTTTGGGTAGATATTTGTCACTTATATTTAGTATAAAAATATTTGTTGGTTTTGCACACAGGTATATATTTGTATGTTATCAGAAGGAGAAAAATCAAAGTCATCTATGAAAAAGACCAAAACGTCTATGGATAGCACCTAACATAGAGTGATGAGCTCCGGTATGGACAGAATCCTATATGAACCTGAGCTCCTCCGAACCCTGAAGGAACTCCGCCCAAACACAAGAGGAAGCACCTTCTATGACACCCAATCTGGGGAGGGAATTGACCTAATCTGGCCAGGTGACCATAAAAAATACATCAGCACAAGACTCCCACCCCTTTGATTATGTGTCAGCTGTGGGGCAGGGGATGCATCAACCCACAGCTGATGGTGGGGGGAGGGTTCCATTCAAGCCTAAGGTCATCCCTGCTTACATATCCGCAGAACTTATTAGGAGAAAGTACTGGTTTGTAGCACCTGCAATTAGTAATACGAAATATAGACTGCTGTGGGAATTACTTTACATATCGTTACATTTCCTGGTGCATTGTCTAGGCACATTCAGCAGGCATAAGGAATTGTGATGACTGACCTTTAGGCAAGCTCCGGCCATCAGGGAAGGTGACGGGTGAGGCAAGTTGACGGGCCACTCCTGGCACTGGTGGATATAGGCGCATGCTCTCCTTAATACACATGGTGGTGTATGGCATCTTACCCAGATCATCCCTGATCACACACAAAAATAAAATATAAAAAATGTATAAAACTCAAACCTAGGCAGTTTTAATTTAATAATCTCCTGCATTACTTAACTGCAAGCTGCAATACTTAACTCTTTTCTGGTGTTGTCACCTGCAGAAATGTAATTCTCTGACTAGATGTCCTCAGTCTTCCAGGTTGAATGGCACTCAGAAGACTAAGCACAACCTGTAAGTGCAAGGTGTCATGGACCCACCTACTGGTGGACATCACCACAGCCCTTCGTTCATATAGAGTGATACACTCTGCATCATTGAGGACTGCCATTAGCTGAAGAAGATGCAAAGAATAAGAGAATATGTATGTCGCATGTCATGTGACCAGTCTATAAAATGTGGTAAGGTAAGTATAAACCAAATACAAAAGTATAGAATACATGTGAGGGGTGGGGAAGCCTCATTGTTTATACACTCAGCATTCTAGCACTGCGTAATGATACCCTATCTACTGTACCACATGGGTTAAGGCATAGCTAAAGTCCCCTGTATGACATTCTGATCAAGTGTCAAATTCAGGTTTTATGTGATTCACAAGTCTCATAAAGTAAACAAAAAACTTTCTTTACCTTCCCTGACTGTAGCAAATCCTCCTTTTTTGAGTCTCACAATCTTTCCCTCCCAGACACTGCAGCTCACAGTGGGAGGGTTTCCGCAACAAAGCCAGTGCTGTCAATCAAGTAAGCAGTGGGCGGGACTAGGTGTGGCCAGGTGCTGCTACAGGATTGGGAATCAGCAGTGACAAAGCTGTCACTTTGTCAGTGATGGCCACCTCTCCGAAACATATTTCATCCCACTGTAGTGTATGCAGGCACAACCTACAAGAGTGGCAATTCTTAATTCAGGATACTTCATCACAGGAAGCTTCTTTAGGTGCACTTCACTATGAGAAACAACAAGTATTTGTGGGACTTTGCAAGGGGACAAACTGTGCGTGCAGATGCATTTATAATTAAGTGTTGCAGCAAATATTTTGTTTTAATTGGCCATCGTTTTACTTTAATATTACTTTTTCCCTGTAGTATCATGAACTATCCATCTTTTCCTGGTCACAGGACCCATTCACACCACATCTAGTTCATCTGCAGACCAGACCAGATTGTTTCCGGACCCAAAATGCATCCTAATGTATCCCTATACTATTTCTGACCTCTATTCACACCAGCGCAGTCTGTTTCAGACCAGAAAAATACTGCATGTCTCATTTTATCTGGTCTGGAATGCACTGGAACTACAGACAGATTCACACCATTTTCCGGACCAGGTGTGGTCCGGAAAATGGTGTGAACCTGCCCTAATTCTATCATTAATAAGGCAGGGTGCCATTCCAACCCCTACTTCCCACCCACCATTAAAACTGCTTAAACTGACACCAAACTCAGGAGTTAAACCTTAAAAATACATTCAAGCACCTTCATTATTAACCAAAATGTATCTTATTTGTATATCAATCCTTAAATCATCTCTGAATTCATGCTGACACTGTCCTTCCTTCTGAATGTGGGCTTTTTTTGTTCCCCATGGTCCCTGTGTGTGTTGTAAAGTAGTCACTGCTCCAAGCTCACTCCTGTGATGGACTATAATCTCAATACAAATCAGTAAACTAAACATGAGATTGTAGTCCATTACAAGAGTGAGCTTGGAGTGGTGACTACTCTACAACACACACAGGGACCATGGGGACAAAAGTAGCCCCCTCCAGAAGGAAGGACAACGTCACCACCAATTCAGAGATGATTTGAGGATCCACAGCCGAGTGATACACAAATAAGATAAATTTTTGGTAATAGTTGAGGTACTTGAATGTATTTCTAAGGTTTAACTCCTGAGTCTATTGTCACTTTAAGGGCTCAGTCCACCCAAATCTGTTAATGTTGTGCATGAACAAAAGTGGGTTTAACCAACTAGACCCTTATACATGGAATTCTTAGCTGTAAGCCTCTCCCATTACAAATCCAAGTTTGGAAGTCTCATCCCTTCTGCTGCATTCTCTGTAGTGAATAAACACAGAATCCAGCAGTGGCCCTGGAAAAGCATGTGCAGAGTTCCATATTTTCATAAACGTTTTGAAAATCACAGAACAGGTCTGTCAAAATCCAGTTGATTCAGAATATACATTACCATAGGTGTGCACAGACTATTGCATTAGGGTGAGCATACAAACAAACACATGCGTTATGTGACCATCCACCCGGCTTCCTGATTGGATGGGAAACTGCAGCCACGCTCCCTCGCAGCTTTCCAGGCACCGAGGACTGCGGCTGTTATGTGAGGAATGTAAGAGGCAAGTACTACTGTGTTCTGTATCGCTGAGCCGGTCAGAGAGATCTTTGTTATCTCTCCACCGACTCAGTGACTGAAAACACGACGTCCACTGTTGTGGTTTCGGAGATGCACTCGCCTATGTACATTATATTTTAGCAGTGCAGTGTTGAATTAATTCCAAATGGTTAATACACCCCACAGTGGGAGCAAATTAACTTCAAAGTCTGTTCTCAGTGGACAGCAGTCTCTGCATCTGCATCCCAATTAGCACAGCCTGGTCTCTGAGACAAATGTTTCTATCTCTGTCATTGAGGATTCTGGAAAATGTATTGAATTATTACTCCCATTATGTGCACTGCACAATAATAAAATGATAAAATGTTGTGCAAGACCCAGGTTGTGCAGAGATGAGATGTTAGACTCCAAACATTCCATCAGGGACGTGCGGTCAGGGGAGGCAGGGGAGGCAGAGCCTCACCTAGTATTATGGAGGAAAAAGCTGTCAGCTTCAACTCTGAAGCTGACAGCTTTTCTCTATTTAGATCGGCTTGTAACAGGTTACACAGCAGGGAAAGCCTCCCCACTGTGTAACCTGTCATGGACCGAGCGCTGCCTGTTAATTACAGGCAGCGCTGCATCCGGCTTTTGACAGGTAGTTAGGTTACACAGCAGCGGGCTTCCCTACTGCTTGTGTAACCTAACTAGTGAGGCAAGAGATGCCTCTACTCTTTGTTAGAGGCGTAAGCTCTGTAGATGGTTTGGACCAATGGCAAAGCGCCATTGGTCCAAGCTGTCCAATCAAAAAAAAGAAAAGAAATCCCACATCGATCTCGATGCCTCAGCAGTGACGAGCAAGTGAGGGACCGAGAGGCTCCTCCCTGTCTCCTCCCTCCCTTCTTCACATTAGCCGGGGCTTCGTCGGGATGGGGGTGGGGCTTAGGTGGGATGTGGGAGTAGCTTCAGCATGCTTGTGGCAGGGCTGGGTTTGGTGGGGGCGGGCTGGGGAATGCCTCACCAAGAAACGACTGTACCGCATTTCACTGCATTCCATGCTTTATTGTAGATATGGGAGAGAATTGATAATGTGGGTCCTTTTTATGTTGCTACTGGTTCTGCTAAGTGTAAAGTATCTGCATACATAGCAGAACATCTTAAAACTAATATTCTTACTTTTGGATTCAACATTCATAACTCAACACAGTTATGAGAGCTTGAAGATCTTGATAACCAAAATCCTACCAGTGCTAATTGCGAAAGATCCAACAGCCAACCTATTCCATCCCATTGTATAGTCTGAGTGGGTGACAACTCACTTTGATCTCTAAGGTATAAAATGGAGATCTGCAATCAAATCTTGGTCCAATTTGAGGGTTCCCACCTATGTACTATGACTATGTCACCTATGTTGGGGGTATGGTCTACGTGTTTTATACAACCCCTTGGAGAAGGTGAAATACTTTTTCTGCAAGTTTTATCCATTTTATTTTTTATACTGTTTGTGTATTTATGTTTTACTTTGTAACTTCTGCTTTCTGTAACGTTTTGTACCTTTCCCATTCCTGGTTAAGATAGCATGTAAGTGCTGGTAAGAAAAGTGTGTGTGGTCTACTAAATCTTGTGTGCCTCTTTGCTTGAGTGCAGACTATACTGATTGGAGGTGTCAGGACCAAGGCTTCTCGCAAGGTGTGAGTAGTGGCAGCTAAGATATTAGAGTGTGTGTTATTTGTTGTTGCCTATGTCCAGATTGCTGAAATTTGGGTTCTCATGATGATTCGTCAGTATGCTGGTCATTTCCAAGTATGTGCAATGGATTGTGATACCTTGTGCATCTTTCGGCCTCCCTCGCCCCTTTGTGACAGTAGGTCATCCTATTACAGGCATTGATCAGACATTAAGATAACATGTTCTCACCATTCCAAGAATTTTCGACCTCCCAGCAGCTCTCTGATCTCCTCCCGACATTTGTCCTGGTGTTCGGGGTATAAAGCCATACAGTATAATGTCCAGGAGATCCCGCTGGCTGTTGTATCGTGTCCCTCAAACATGAATGTGTCAACCTCTGCACGCAAGTCCTCATCAGACAGACCCTTACCATTTTCATCCTGATGGATTACCAAAATACCATATTAGCAAACCTTCCAACATATTATAATATAAAACTCAGGCCAAGACAAAAGCCCTGGCCTAGTCCATACAGGCTCCACCCAGAAATCATCTTATATGCCCATATTGTGGTGAAATTGGGTGAGCATAGGCATGTTTTATACTCATATCCTAACATCATGAGTGGACTTAAAATTTTGGATTATTGCTGTTGCGAAGTCGAGTTATTCTGCTACTGGCGAAGAATCACACCAAGTGAAGATAACCATTTGCTCTTATGGAAACGCTTCCCTGTTGGGACACGGTGCTGCAAATTCTCAACCACTAGCAAAGGAGCAGAAAGAGATATCTCACTGGTCTGGCTAGCAAACAAACGAATATGGATATGGATATGCATAGGAACAGGTAAGTGGTCTGTTAGTCTGTTAGTAAACCTGTTACTGGTTGGTTGTTGCTCTTGTGACATACTCCCTAGAGAAAGTCCTTCTTCCAAGAATATAGGGACTTTTCAGGTACCGCATCAAAGGATTTAGAAATGAAGAAGGTATCATGCCGGACAAAGTTGAATACCGAGCTGTGATTAGGTTCCTTCATTTTCAAGGGAAATCTGACCAAATAATCCATAAAGAGATGTCAGCTGTGTATGGAGAGAACTGTTCATCGTATGAGACTGTCAAACGATGGAAGAGAGAATTCAAGTGTGGTTGCACATATATACTGGATATACAGGCTGGGCAGATTTCCCTTGAAGATGGAGGAACCTAATCACAGCTCGGTACAGAGGCGTAACTAGAACCTTCAGCGCCCTGGTGGAAGAAACCATGAAGGGCCCCCCCCCAACCGCCATGGCACCGCATGTTAACAGGAAGGCTGCCAAGGTCCCCAGCAGGAAGGCAGCCGCTTGTTTAAAATTTTAGTGCGGTGTTCTGTCGAGAACGCTGACCCAGTATCTGCACTTGCTTACAGACGGGATTACCGAGGAAACCGGCATTTATTTACAAAGTAAATACCACAATTAACGGTCACAATTAACCATTCGTTTGTAATGGTTAATTGCGACCGTTAATAATATACCATCCATGGCAGTAAGTGACGGATGGAATATTATTAACGATCACAATTAACGATTTTAATGAAATACTTTGTGAATAAATCCCGGTTTCCTCAATCACACTGGTCTGTGCGCAAACGCAGATGCTGAGGTCGGCAAATTCGACTAAGTCGGCGTTCTCGACAGAGTACCGGTATCTGCATTTAGTATTGGGGCATTTTCATGAGTCTAAGTACTCGTTAAAATGCCCAGTATTGGCAGTGGTGTATCCCTACTTAAAAATATAATGCATTGCTGGGACTATTCTGCAGTTGGAGCTATTCTGCATTGCTGTATAATCATACAGCAATGCAGAATACCACCAGCTATGCGGGACTACAAGTCCCAGCAACACATTATAATAAAAGTCAGGTATGCAGAATACCAATACACCAGCATCCCCCCCCACTATAATGCATTGCTGGGAATTGTAGTCCTACATAGTTGGAGCTATTCTGTATTGCTGTAGAATACCACCAGCTATGCGGGACTACAAGTATTACAATATATTATAATAGCAGACAACACTACAGAATCCCATTACACCAGCATCCCCCCCACACAAGAGGAGAGGGTCCTCACAGCAGAATGTGCTGCCCGGCGGTGCCTGCAGCACATTCTGCGGGACCAGTGACGGCCTCTCTATCCCTGCCGCACAGCCGCCCGTACATGCTGCGCCTTGCAGCGCGGCAGGGAAGGAGCGGCACAATCTGGGGGGCCCTCTTCTTCCTCGCTTCAACTTTGTCCGGCATGACACCTACTTCATTTCTCTTGGCTCTAACTATAATTCACCACGACCTACAATAACACAATTTCAGATCCCTAGCACATCTAGATCATGGTGAGGGTAAGAACTTATTGGCCTCCCCTTGTAGAATCTCTCTCCCTCCCTGATATAGGTTTAGTTAGTATCTCATATCAGCATGTTGTGTCTGTTTAATGCTATGGATTTTATGCCTGTGTCATGCATGGATTTCTGTTGCCAATTGAGCCTATTCCCCCTTATACTATTTATTTAACTTTGCTGTGCTGCTTCTTGTCCTGTATTAGCTGCCATTATGGGCAACAAAATCACACTTAGTAGGTGTCTTCTACGAGATTCTTGGCCAGAAAGGCAACGGTGGGTCACTTTGCCCCCTTAGTCCAAAGAGAAACAGGGGGACTGCCAACAGAGATCTTCTTGTGAAAATGCTAGCCACCTAGCTGTTATGCTGACCTCTGGCTTCAATGTATCCTGAGACACTGACCAAGAACAAATGCAGATTGGCAACTCACACTTATTCCAGGTCAGTGACTCCAAGGTTTGGAGTAAGAGGATCAGCATTATAGCCAGGAAAATCGTATTTACAGAATGACAAGTCAACAATGAGAACCCACATTTGTTTGGAAAGGTTTCCTTGATAACAATTCTATTTTAATCATCTACTAAAATCTTACATATGGATACTGTTAAAACCTTAGATGCAGGATTCATTTGATGAAAATGATGTCATCTATGTCAAGTAGTCCATCTATTTTAGTATGGATTTGGTACCTTGGCATACAGAAGAATGTCAAGAAAGTCCAAGTGTCTCTTCTGGCTGATCTTCTCCAGCTCGCTGTCCTGTTTAAGAGATTCTTTCCGCTTTTCGATCACATTTTCTGTATCGGAAAAACATGTTACAGTTGTTGTTTCTGTGCTGCCACCGCCAATGTTATATTCAGCTATTTCCATGATATTGCTATGTATTGCATTGTATATTATTATGTTGAGGTAGGTCAGGTGCAACACTTTGCCCAATCACGGCACAGTGCACTGTAAGAGCCATGAATTGGCAAAGTAATGATGACTTTGCCCAATCATAGCTCACAGCTAAGTCCCAGCCCCACACTGTATAAGGCTGCTTACACCACAACCTTATGTAGTGTTTTGCTGGAGGTAATGATAGAGCTAGGTGTAGTAGGTATAGTCAGGTGTAGTGTAAGCTAACTAGGTGTCAGTGCTTTATGCAGCATGTTAGTACTATATACAGTACTTGTAAAGTTTTTGTTTAGAAGCGCCAGGGGCAATCCTTATCCCTCACAAGGAAGAAGTGCTGGGCATATGTGCAGGGCGCAACCCCAGTACAGTTAGGGGAACTGGGACATCTGAAAAAAAAGCACAAAGAGGGGCGCCTTTCCTGGTGCAGATATGTTTATTCCAATAAGCAGGTTTAAAAAGTAAACTGGCTTTAAAGCACCTGTTGTTACTTTCATCAAATGTCTGTAAAAGAGACACCAGAATTCATCCAAAATATCTCTAACCTTGTTTCGAGTGTCCTAAAATGTGGCCTCTTCACACAGCCTGCCTCCCCAAGCAGTTGTTTACAAGATTAAGGGAAAACCAATTACCGGCAATTGAAATGTCATTTTTTTCTTCATAAGTGTCACTTTTTGCTGCAGCAGGTTCTATATATATACATTGTACAGATGTGCTACTTTACAGGCAGTTTAAGGGGACCCCCGGGGCACGATATTTAAAGGAATTTTTCGTTTTCATTGTTTTACTTTAAGCGATGTTAAAATCACTGCTCCTTTAAAAACTGTATTCTTTTTTAATGTTTTTTTTGCATTGATACATGTACCCCAGGGCAGTACCCAAATCCTCATACCTATTGTATGGCCAATAACTTCCATATACTGTAAGCCTTCCAAATGGGGACATTTGATTTTCCGAGTTCTGGTCCCATAGACTTTCATTGAGTTCTAAGTTCGAGTTAGAACTTTTTCCATGTTCTAAAGTTTGAGTTAGAACTGAACTCAGGTGTGTTCGGCCCATCACTAATTATATGAGCTAGCCCACATTGCAGACACTAGGCTTGGAAGATCTTTGTCTTTTTACACTTCATGTGACCAGCCAACATCCTCTGTAATGTACGTCGAGAAGTAAAACTATGCTATATGGGATTTAAGCTTTTTGTGTCTTATTGGAGAGTTACACTGTCTGTGGATTGCGCTATTCCAGCTGGTGACCATACTGCCTGGAAGGGTCACGGTCCAAAGGAGGTACTGTATGTCAAATAATAAAGCGGCTCTTGAAACAGAACAGTTTCAATTAAATGAACATCGTGATGTTATAATGGATATTATGTTGTTATTTTCCCTTTAGAAAATTTACTGCAGGTCAGTGACTGATCTAGTGCTGAAGCCAGAGACAGCCAAACAAATAGCATAAGTTGACACTTACCTGTGTGTTCATGAGCTGTTCTTAGTGCCCTTCGGAAGCGGAATCCTTGGGGGCTCAGGTTGAAGATGAGATCACTATGGTAGGGGAAGAAGCGGAATCGTCGATCCACCAGATAGGACAGCTCATACACAGCCTTGATGTATTCACTCTCACTGTGAGGGGACACAATGTGAGAAGTCTATGCCATGCAATAATCTCTTTCAGCCACCAGCTGTCCTCATAGCAAAAAGCCAAAGGGTCGGTTCACACTAGATGCGTCAACGCAGTCCTAACGCATAGACAAGGCAAGTCGCCTTGCTTAGACCCCATTCACACTGAGTGACATGAAAAATTGCGCGTTTTCCGCGTGATTTAGAGCTGAGCAACATGAGCTACATTGAGCTACATCGAACTACATTGCACATTTATTTGCGCTACGTAGCGCGACTTTTGGGAGGGACTTCGTCGCTGCTACATTGGGCTGCAACCAATCAAAAGTGGTCTTGATGTTACATCATTCCTTCCTTCCATATTACTGTGCAAAAATGACATTTCTGTATCGCGCGGCAAAGTCGTGCAATATCGCCGGTAATGCGCAACATTGAGCGACACCATTGGGTCTATTGGGGCCAAATTGCGTGACATCCGCCGAAAAATAGGTCATATTCGAGCTACAAGCTTGAGCGATGAGCTACAGGAGACATTGAGCTGTGAACAGCTCCATTGAAATGCATTGGAAAAGCTACATTGAGCGACATTGCGTGGAAATCGCGTGACAAACCGCTCAGTGTGAAAGGGGTCTTACTACAGAGTTAGTTTACATCATTAGCAAAAAGTAGCAACAAAGTGCTACAGACAGTACTTTTTTCAGCCCACCCCCCACCCCCCCATGTTGCAGTGCAGTACTCCGCATCGCAATGTGCTGGGGGAAATAGAACTGAATAAAATACCACTTTGGGATATTTTAATTTAAAAAAGTACACAGTGCGATCTGCTGACATTCCGATTCACATTGCACCGCTTCCCTTCAGTGCACACCAACGGATGAATAGCAGTGCATGCTGCTGGTGTGAATGGAGCAGGAAAAATAAAAAATCTTTTAATACCGCTCAGAAGATACTGACCTGTCATTCTGGCAGTTGCTCTGGTAACTGAAGGCACACTTCATAATGCTGTCCAGCGTCATGAGGCTGACATGATGGAACAGTTCTAAAGACTTCTTCTCTGAGACCAGACTCTCCCATTTGTCCTAATAAAGATCAAAGAAGAAAGATTATGTTAATACAACAATTTTTCAGACTACATCTATCATTTTTGTTTGTTTTGGATAGAGTAGGGAAAATAAACTCTTCTGTCTGGTTTTCATTAAGGATGCGCTAAAATGGAATTTTTAAGCCGAAATCAAACCCAAAAATGATGTTTTAAAAAAAACATTTTCATTTTTTTTAAATTATTTAATTTTTATTTATTTTATTTTTACTGTACTGCCGGGGGCTCTGGGGAACCATCAGGGGTCTAAACAGACCCTGTCCATTCATAAACTGTGGAAATAGTACCAGTTACTATATCCACAATCCTGAATGAACAGGAAGTGTTCATTTATAACTGGGGACACAGTAAGCATACTATTTAAAGCACATTATTTACAAACACTCAGCGATCAGTCCTGATCACTAAGCGCTTGTATTCCGCTCTTCACCCTGTCTCCTCCGCCTGTCACTGCGGGGCAGTGCGGGAGGAGAGCTCAGCCTCCTGTGACAGGTCTCTCCTCCCCGCACTGCTCTTCTTGGCATCCTGTGCGGTCTCCTCCCCGCTGGACACCGGTCTGTGCCCCCTCGGATCCCCACTGCCTCTGCCGACACAGGTGGGAAAGAGCAGCGGGCATCAGAGGGCACACAGACCGGCGTCCAGCAGGCACAAGAGAAGCTAGAGATGCACGGAATTTTCTGAAGCATTTTTGGCCGTTATGGTACTTTCAGCATTTTGCCCAAAGTACCATTTTTGGCCAAAATGTTTTGGTTGCCAAAATTTGGGTGAATCCATAATTTTCATTGCTGCCTGTGACCACACTGGTGAGATTTTCCCTCATTTCCTGTCTCTGTGATTCCAGGTGAAGAAATGGGAGGTACCGTTGTCACTAGAACAGGAGCACACAGACATCAATAAAAACACTGTCAATTCTAACCCTTCTTCACTCTACAATTTTTTGTTCTGCTTTGACAACAAGTGAGGGGAAATCACGCCTGTAGGAACACAGCAATAAAACCCTAACAGAGGCTCTAATTCTTCCTTGTTCTAACCAAATTAAATTAAAAAACGTTTTGTGTGGAGTTGGGCTTTACACATTTAAACATGAGTTTTGTAACCTTTAAAGTAAACCATTTATAAGAGAAGTATGGGGCCTGACACATGTCTTGTCCCTCCCCCACCCTGTGACTGGACAGTGAAAGGAGAAGCAGCAGACTGATGAGTTCATCTCTCCGTCACCTGGCTCTCTACTCCTATCAGTGTGTTTTTTGTTAGTAAATTATCACTGCAGCAAAACTGATCCTTGAGCTGCTTATATATCACCCAATCTAAGCTCTGCTGTACAAGATCTGCAACCGGCTGATATGAAGTTATATTCAGGTACCTACACTGCTTGAATTTGTTGATTAGAGAGTTACATTAATTTGTGTTTCTTTTATCTGCCTGGAGTTCAGTTGCAACTTGCTTTGGGTCAGCTACTCAACTGTTAGATCAACATGATTGCCGGGGCACTAGCCTTTTTAGAAGGAGAGATCAGTAATGGCAGTATTTGGAAATTCATTACAGGTCAGTTTCCCCCTTTTGGGAAAATGGTGGGCAACTCCTCACTAGCTCACCCTCTACAAGGCTAGTCTGCATCCTAACACTGATTGCTCCTTACCAGCATCACATTAGCGCAGTCTGACATCACTCTCACATATGGTTTCAGAACATCATAATGGAACCCCGGGGTCAGCAGCTTGCGGTGCTGGAACCACTTTGCACCAGACAACACTAATAACCCTTTCCCTGCATAACAAAAGTAGGAGGATCAGAGAAAAAGATGTATACAACCATAATTACATGTTCAGTACATGTTCAGTGCATACCACACTGAAAGTAGAACTCCAGGAAATATTTATTTAACTCTTTTTATTCCTCCCTTCTGTATATAAATAATATTGCCAATCTGTAGTTACCCTCTCACGACTTTCTCCTTGGCCCAGTGCCAGCAGTCCTCTTCAGGGCGGACAACACTCTGTCATTCTGTCCATTTCCTTTGGGCCCAGCCTGTTGTGCACACATCCCTATGGGACACGTCATCACGCAGTCAGGGCTTACAGTACTCAAGGACAAAGAGTCATTAGGTAAGTCCTGGAAGAATGCCCGTACACCCAAATGACACCCAAAGAAAAAGAGCCTCCTGTGCATCACTGGACTGGCTAGAAGACTGAAAAAAGAAAAGTATATATTGGGGG
>NW_017306374.1:313104-325182 GCF_000935625.1 Nanorana parkeri
GGGGGTCAGGCAGGAAAACAGGTGGCAGGTGAGATGTCCAAAGTTCCACTTGAAGTTGCCACTTGTCTAAGGCCTCATTAACATGGGCAGCAAGGGGACAGTGAAACCAGGTGGTTGATCCATGGTTTTACCGCCACCCCAGTTACCTGCTGCAGTGTCAGCACTGTGCCCAAATGGTGCTGTATATATTGCCATGCGCAGGATGATTTGCGTGGCGGCACAAAACAGACAGCAAAACGCGTTTGACAGGTGGTGCCACTTGCCAAACTCGATAATTGCAATTAATGGGACCGCACTACAACCGTGTGGGTGTGTGGCTGCGACGTGGTGTTGCAAAGTCCCCAGTGGGATGAACAAATAAAACCCCTACATGCAGACAGGTTGGGATCAGCAAAATAAGAGATTGTTTTGTAGTAAAGAGATGGTCCTAACACTTAGGTTGTCAGAGCTTGTGACCCTACAGGCTCCTGTGATGAAAACCTGGCTCGTTGTATATCTAGGCCAGCCTTCATCTCTGCCATGGTCCCATGCTTACAGCTGCATTATCACCTAACGCCACATAAAAGTTCAACAAGAAGAACAAGACTCAGCAAATTGCAAAGCTAGGAGGTCAGGTGTAAAGATGTCTCCATCAACGTCCATGACTTTAAGAGATATAAACATTTGGGGCAATGGAGGTACATATTCCAAAACTAAATATAGTTTTTGGATATGAAGACTCTTTTTAGAAGTGTCAGCTGCCAATAAGCAGTAAACCAGAATGTACAGAATGGAAAGCAAATGATAAGTATAGGTATGCAGATCCTAATCTAACATCAATTGATGATAAAAAAAAAGTTTTGCATACCAATCCATGGGGTGATGAAGTAATAGGCAAAGTTATCCTTTGGATCTGTAAGAAAAAAAAAACAGAGCTTGACAGTTCAGTGTACAACTCACCTTTATGAGATGAGAAAGAGAGGCACCTTCTGGCACAATGTATTTAGGCAATGGACACAACCTCAGTTATGCAGACTATTATGAATTTAAAGTAGTAGTAAACATTCAAACATTTTTTCAATAATGAATCCAGATCACGCAAATATACATTGCCCAGCAAAGAATTTCTTCAAATGTTTGCCCAAACATAATTTTCCCAAACAGCTCCAACTCTCTCAGCTCAGCTTCCCTGAACTTCCTGTCCATTACAAGATCATAAGGGACAGAGCAGTCTACAGAAGGAGGTCCATCTACTAGCACGGAGAATTGAGGAGGGAAAACAGAGGGGCTGGGAGCAGGGGAGGGGTTTGCCTTTATGTCTCACACACACATCTTACCAGCACACACAAGGACCCTGGAAGGGAAAGGGGCCACCCTAAAACAGAATATCATGGCCAGTGCTCAGGAGGCCAGCTCATTCTGCAGGAAGCTAAAACGTTTAAACATCAAGGAGCAGCATCCATTGTAAGTGATTTAATCAGCATTTGAAATAGCTTAGAAACGTTTTGACTTTAATATCACTTTAAATGCCATTTTTCCAGAATTTTTCCTTTCCACCCTTACTTTTCATTTATAGCAAACAAAATATTTAAACGATAAGATGAAGGTTTTAGTGCAGAATAACACTTTTAGTAGTGATATAACCTTTTTATAGATATCTGTGCATTGGACCAAAATGAGCAACAACTGAGGAAAAAAGAGGGACAGAGGGATTTGGTTCCAAAAGAGGAACAGCCTCTCCTGAAAATGTCAGTTGCATGTCATTCTGAGCTAATAGCTTTACCACTGACTAGGAACAAGTATATAGATTTGGAGTTACAACTTCACTTGCTTCATACTAGAGCAGCAACTCTTAGGATCATTAGCACAAACATTTTCAAAAACTCTTTTAACTGATTCAATAAGGCATACCTAACCCACATCAACCTATCTGAATCCTTATCATAGGACTGGTTATCCTTTATAAACCAAAATTCTTGAACAAAGCAAAAAACATTCTTACCTTGTCTGGACATAATGGTCTTTGCATAGTCTGGGTGACAGATAGATAGAGAAGCCATGAATCTTCCAAGCCACATGGGAAATGCGTATCCAAATTTTCTCCCGTAACCAGCCACAATATCCAGATCTGTGCCATCTTGTTTGAACTACAATGAAAGATCATAATTGAAAAACAGATCTTGACCAGCAACTGTGGTTATTGCACCACATCCCTAATATTTGAGGTGGAACAACATTCAAGCATAATTTCTGGGACTATATAGGTGATACAATGATACACTATGCATGTACACGAGATCATAGAAACATTTTTTTTTACAATTTTGTTACTACCACATATGACACCCTCAGTATCCCACCAATCAGCATTTCACAAATTGAAATTTATATAAGATTTTTATTACATTTTTATCACACTCGTTTGAATGGTGGGGTAGGCGTAATACTCAACACAATTCCCCGACCTGTGGAACTGCTTAATGAGGAAGCATAAGCATCATCAGCCAAAATGTTTAAGAAGAAAATGTATCAAAGTCAAGCTTTCAAATAAATGAGGGGTAATGAAGTATTTAAAATGAGAGGTGCAACACCAGCAGATCTAATCATTGCTCTCTAGTAAATCTGGCCAAATTAGAGCTTTCTATTTGCGTCAAATGCCTCCCAGGTAATTGTTCATATCGCTAAGATTGTGCAACACATTAACAAAATCTGTGCCAAATAGAAGGGCCTGTTGTAGTACTATACTTATAATGTCCAAGTATGGCCAATGCAGGACTAGTAGCCACGTCCCTTCTCAAAGATGTGGCCAATATGAATTATGACATTGGCGAAAGGGGTGATGGTGACAAGACCAGTAATAAAAATGGATTTGGGGACAAGTGGTCACAATCATACCCTAAAAAAGGAACTCTACAGGCTCCTGTAGTCCAAGGCTGGGAGTTCTCATGTGATGGTGACAATGCTTACAAAGGATTGCACAAAGCAGGAAAAAGGACTACAGGCTGGAAAGATAATCAGGTATTTTGATACTTAAAAAACATAAAACAAAAAGCTAGCAATGCAATAATCAACAGACCAAATGGCAACCAATACTGTACATCAGGGGTGCCCATTAGGTACATCGTGATCTACCAGTAGCTGTCAAAGCTGATGCTGGTAGATCAGGAATGGTGGGAATGGTGGCCCCTTTATTCCATTTTGGTATATTTATTTAGCTGTGCACACATGATTACCTATTAGCCTGAGTCTGCTGAGCCGAGCTCCCTGACACCTTTCTGGTGGATACTGGTGGTTGAAGTGCTATGTATTACATCAAAGAATATTAAATATAGAAAATGAACTGCGCCAATAAGCAAGCTAACAGCTACAAGGCACTAGAATGTACACCCACTGTGAGTGTGTATACGTGAAAATTAACTGTACTGTTTGCAAAATACAGCAAGGTGAGCCGGGAGAGAGAGCGGGGAGAGACAGCCAGGGGAGAGAGGAAAGAAAGCCGGGGGAGAGAGAGCGAGGAGAGACAGCCAGGGGAGAGAGCAAAGAGAGACAGTCAGGAAAGAGAGAGAGGAGAGACAGCCAGGGGAGAGAGCAAGGAGAGACAGCCAAGAGAGCGAAGAGAGACAGCCAGGAGAGAAAACGAGGAATGACAGCCAGGGGAGAAAACGAGGAATGACAGCCAGGGGAGAAAACGAGGAATGACAGCCAGGAGGATGAACAAGGAGAGACAGCAAGGAGAGAGAGCGAGGGAGGTTTTTTTTCTTGTTGGTAGATCTCATGTAGCTCGTCATTTGAAAAGTAGATCTTTTCAAATGATCTATTTTTTTTGGGTTAACACACAATTTAGTAAACCTTTGTGCATAGCACAGGTTCAGTTCAAAGGCAGATGACTGTGAGAGGAACAAACTAGCATCAGAATGCTGCGGGTAGAAAGAAAAGAAACGGAAAACAATGTAATGGAGCTCAGTAAAATGCCTGAAAGGTTAG
This sequence comes from Nanorana parkeri, assembly GCF_000935625.1. Classification (NCBI taxonomy): domain Eukaryota; kingdom Metazoa; phylum Chordata; class Amphibia; order Anura; family Dicroglossidae; genus Nanorana; species Nanorana parkeri. The sequence goes on from NW_017306374.1 coordinate 317,068, forward strand.
GCCATGCCCTCTGCAGCATTGACACAAATGGCTGAGAGGGTCCAGCACAGCATTATATTCTATGTAGAGCTCTCCGTCTGTCCAATGGCACCTCAAATCACAACCATTCACTGGCAGCCCGATTGTGTCTTTGAATATTTTACATGATTTTAAATGATTCAATCATTTTTTTTATCATCAAAAAGGAAATAATGCACAATATCAAATATACACTGTATGCATTATATGAACTGATCCAGATATGTTTGTAGCTGTGTTTTATCTCATCAGGCCCTGCAAATGCACTGCATGCCATGAGAAGTATTAGGTATTTTATGTACAAGTAACAAGTAACGTTTGAAAGTTACTAATATAAGTAAGATAACATTTATTAGTATCCCCTCCCTTGCATTGCATGAGTGCTTTGTTACATTTATTTCCTCAATTCAGCGACTGTCAGACAGAACAGGAATTGAGGAAATCTTCCAAATGGGAATAAAGCCAGAAATAAAAATGTACATGGAAGTTCTGACCCTTTCTCACTCTGACAAATGTAAAAAAAAAATGTTTTGTCTTGAGCTGGGCTTTAAACTTCATAGCCACCTCCTAATATTGGCAAAGCATTTACATTTAATTACATGCACCTTTCACCCAGTAGAATAGATCTTCACGTTGAACCCAGAAGTAGGTTTTGTCACCTATTGATTTTGATCTACCCTTCAACTGATAACAGCTGCATGGCGAGTCCATTGACACGGCTGTCTAATCCACAGCAATACAGAGATGACACAGTGAGACTTATCAGAGAGATAAGACCTCTGGAACTGGAACCTGAGATCAAACTTCAGTCTTCAAGCTCGATAAACAGGTAAATCTGGAATAAAGGCCAAATATCTGGTGGACTCTTTTGTGAATTATTGTATTATTGGGACTTCTATTATGTTATGTACGGTGTTTTAACATTAGATTACAATAAGAGCTATTAATACCACAAAGTACTAAAACTATTTAAAGGGAAAGTACGATTTTGTCCATTTCTTAACTTTTTAACATTATCATGTTCATAAAATGTTTCCAGCACGCGCTATTATTTACAACAACACAAGTCACCAGCTAGTACTGTAGTCTTTCCCCCAGAATACCAGAAAGGTGGGTCAGGGATCAGTTGTCCTCCGCTATACAAGAGATGCACAGGTCACTTATACATGTTAGTCCACCTTACTTAAACACCAAGGAACGCTCACCTGCCTGGTTGTCATGTTGACTAGCTCTACAGCAGTAATAGCTTATCCCCGGACAGTGCAGGTGTCAACGTAGCTGTAGGTATTGCCATCTGGCTCTAGTTTTGTCAGCAGTGGAGGTAAATATTCTATAAGCAGCACCACTCTCCAACAGTGTTTCCAGGGGTGTCCCTACAGTTTCTGACCCTGAGGCTGGGGGTGGTGTGCTGGTAGTGCACATTACCGGGAAGATGGGAGGGGAGGGAGCTGGTGGTGCACAATACCTCTGGCTCTGTCCAGGGTGTCCCCATAGCTCACTGATATCACTGGTTGCCAGGAGCTGGTCGGGATACCAAGCTTCTGGCAACCAGTGACGTCAGTGAGCTGGACAAAACAGCGGCCAGAGCGTCGCAGGTTGCTAAGAACTCTTATCAACCAGGGATGCTCTGGCCTGAAAGGCCACGTAACACATTGAGATGCCACCTGAGGCAACCATCTCTGGCTCCCTCACTATAGGGACAGCCCTGTGGGTCTCCCTTCTAATAATTCCTCCTAAATCCACACCAATATGTGGTAACAGTTCTGTATTACAAAGCATGCATTAACAACACACAGTGAAGACGATTCTGGCTGTCAAGCAAGCTCTGATTTAGGATGCCACAAATAATTATATATGAGCTATGAGCAGCGCTGTTGTGTTATTGTGGTGTAGCGTTGAGTGAACTAAACCGTAAAATTTGGGTTACAGGTGTTGTCCCTTTAGGAAGCATGTAACGTTGGAGTGCACACTAGAGCTTGCATGTAATTACATGCTACAGCAGCAGTTTTACCCCTTGCATAGTCATAATACATTTACAGAATGGAAGGTAAAGGTTAGTCACAAAGGTCATGTTATTCTCTCTTCTCTCTCTATCTCTCCTCTCTCTCTCTCTCTATCTCTATACCTCTATCTCTTTTTTTCATTGACTTTTGAACAATTTGAAAAACCCTTCTGCACATTAAACTGGTGTTTTCTTGGCACAGTACAAACTATAGGCATGGAACATTTATGTTTCAGTGCACTACCCTGCTGGCATCACATGTCCCTAAAATGAATTGTCATGTAGATTTAACCCTATTTAACCCATGCAGGGGAAAGCAAAAGCAAAATGTTCACTTAAATGCCCCTTTCCATGCAACACACAGGGCAGTGTTTTTGTGGCCCCTTACACAGATTTAGTGATGTGCTGGACACAGGGCTTAGTGACCCGCTGGACTCAGGTCTTAGTGACGTGCTGGACGCAAGGCTTAGTGATGCGCTGGACTCTGTGCTTAGTGACATGCTGGACTCTGGGCTTAGTGACGCGCTGGACTCTGGGCTTAGTGACGCGCTGGACTCTGGGCTTAGTGACGCCCTGGACTCTGGGCTTAGTGACGCCCTGGACTCTGGGCTTAGTGACGCCCTGGACTCTGGGCTTAGTGACGCCCTGGACTCTGGGCTTAGTGATGCCCTGAACGCAGCGCTTAGTGACACGCTGGACTCAGGGATTAGTGATGCACTGGACGCAGGGCTTAGTGACGCGCTGGACGCAGGACCCACCTGAGAGCTGCAGAGCCCACCATAAATGCTGCACCGCTCATCTGTGCGAAAAGGTCAAAAAATTAAGGTATGCAAAACTGTAAATTTTACGTTGTGCTGGTGTTTGTGTTGTGATAAGATGATACAGGCGTATATTTAATTGCAGCACAAGGTATCACAACGCATGGCAATGCGTCACAAAGCTTTGTCATGCGTTGCCGCAGTTAAAATAATGTTTTTTTAAAAGAAATAAATAAAAATAATGCACTACGATGCATTCTAACAACGCACTGCAGCGCATGTGCATGGCGTACACCACAATATGGTGCACATGTATGTTATGTGTGTGGGGGGAGGGAGGGGTTGTGCTTTTTTTTAATTAGTTTTTTTTTACACATCTTTTATTTATTAATAATTTTTATTTTGTTAATTAATTAATTTTTTTTTACTTTTTTAATCGATAAATATCAACGATATTTATCGATCCCCCGCTCAGCCACGCACAGAGCCGCGGTCATCCAAAAATTGACATGATGACAACGGCTCCGGTATACTTGCCGCTCTGCCATCCTGAATAGACAGCTATTAATTTGAAGGGGACAGTCCGGGGAACAGTTCTAGTATAAGCTCATGGTGGCTGGACCGACCATGAGCTTATAGCAGAACTGTAAATGCCAGGTCCGTACGGCATACGACCAGTCGGGAACACTTTTGTTCCTCCGTATGCCGTATGTCCTTGGCAGGGAAAGGGTTAATGGTCACGGGAGAACATAAACTAGCGCCCTCCAATGACCCAAAGCTCAGAATATCACGAGCTATAGCGTGTGATATACTTAAACCGACGCAGCCGGGACGGATCCCGATATTACTGCCGGGATTCGCCCAGTTGCGTGAGTGACAGCTGGCTCTGCCTATCTAGAGGCAGAGCCAGCTGTATCCGCCCCCTCCCCCATCCAGTCCTCCAGCCAGCGCTGGAGGATTGGAGCAGGGAGAGGGGAAATCCCTGCAGGAAGCCGTGACTGACAGTCACGGCTCTCTGCAGGGACATGATCGAGAAGTGAGCGAGCGACGGTATGTGTCACTCACTTCCCGAGTGATTTTCACTCACCTCATAGTTCTCCTTTAAGTTTTGCCCAGAGAAGGGGATTAAGCCTCAAAGTTAAATTAAATCTGTGCTTTGCTTCAAACCAGTTGTGAGCCAATCAGCACTATTACAGGACACTCCATGGACCTATGTAAAGCTGGGTATACACTGAGCGAATTTTGGGCTGTTTGTCAAGATATTTGGGTGGCCCTGCCTGCTGGCTCCTGCCCAATATCCTTCAATTGAATAATCAAAGGAGTCCGGCGGGAAATTGTTGGCCAAACAGCGCATGCATTCAATCAGATGGGAGAATCCTCCGTTCCCTCTTCCATGAAAGCCCAAAAGTTGAGCAAAAAACATCTAAAAGTGTAGAACTAGCTTAAGCTTAAAAATGCATTCCTGTGCTCGTTCCCGTGATGGACTACAATCTCAGTACAAATTTGTAAACTAAACATGAGATTGTAGTCCATAAGGGGAGTGAGCTTGGAGCGGTGGCTACTTTACAGCACACACAGGGACCATGGGGAACAAAAGTAGCCACCCTCCAGAATGAAGGACAGTGCCAGCACCAATTCAGAGATGATTTGAGGATCTACAGCCGAGTGATACACAAATAAAATACATTTTTGATAATAGTTCGGGTACTTGAGTACATTTTTAAGATTTCATTCCTGAGTTTAGTGTCACTTTAAGCTGTGGCTAAGGGCTTTTCTTTCACTCCTGGCAGCTAAACAAAGTGCCAGGAGAAGTTGTTCAACTGTTGGAGTGCCAGGAGAAAGTAGGTATACTGTGTGCATCTATGGAGGTTTGCATCAATGTCAATGTGTTGCTTTGCCATCAAACCAAAGAGTCTGTACATACTGTTGGTGAAAGTATTTGTACCAAAATAGTTCTACGAGTAGTAGTGATGCTAAAAAATCACAATCCAAAGCAATACAATACTGAGAACATGAACTTTTATTCTGTAATCACTATAACTGCCGAATGGCCCCTCTAGATGTGATTAGCACTGCCTGTCTAACAATTGCCGTTTCTATATCTCTGCATTATTTCTTAGTGGTACCTCCAGTGCCCATTCACATTGGGTGTTTAATCGCGCGATTTACGCCGCGTTATTGAGCAAATTTGCCGCACGATATCGCGAGAAGTCGCCTTCCAATGATTTTCACTGGAGCTGTTCTATTGAACAGATCCATGTCGCTCGTCGCTGTCGCGTGAAGCTTGTGCGGGACCCTTTTTCCCACGGATGTCGCGAGATTTTTCTATTTTTGCATGCAGCCTGACGGTGAAGGTTGCGTGATCGTCGCTGGAACGTCGCCCGAACAGTTGCGCTATACCCGGCCATGCAGATCCGCTCGAGTCAAGTGTCGCTAAGTGTGAATGGGGCCTCATAGGGGAGATATCTGAAATCTGGACCAAAGGATCTGTTGGCTTCAACAACCAGGCAAGATTGAGTTTTCAATTCTCAAAGCTGTACTGGGAAAATGCAACGTGGAATCTGCATGGTTACTATAAGCAACGAAGGAGTTCTAAAATCACAGCATTTACTATAACATCAGCATTGTAATAGGAATACATACTAGAGTTGTTTTTGATAATGCAACCAAAGATTACTTTAAAAAATCCCTTTTATGTAGTGAGTGCTGCCTTCCATCTGCTAATAACAACAACTTCCTGGATTTACAGTGTGATTTGAATCTCCTTTCCTGCTGCTTGATTTGATGTAATCTTGACTTCTTAAGATTGCATATCCCATCGTGCATTGCTTCCAGCAAGCAATGATAATTTGACATTGTTCAGATGTTACATTGTAGTTCAGAAGGCAGGCTGTGTGAGCGTGGTGACACAAGGAGGTGCTTATTGACGGCGCCAAGTGAAATTGTGTCACTGCATTGAGGAAGTACATCCTATGGGTACCAACAATAAATATGTTTACAAACTTTGAGATCGATAAGGGTACTAGAAGTGGGAAAGAACTTATGGAAATTGAATATAGAAATACATATTATCTTTAGTTTTTGACCATAGGTACCCTATAATGGTGGGAGATATCGGAAACCTGGAGTAAACGGCAATAAGAGCTTTCGGTTTCCTCCTTAAAGTCACCCCATAAGTTATATACATCTGGTGGCCTGTGTGTTAAAACTCTGCTGCATTGCTAATCCGGGGTTGCTGCAGGTGTCCAACACTTATGGCTGTGTGTACCCGGTCTCTCCTTGTGGTTCCCCCCACTGGCATATTCGTCATTACAGAACACAGGAGCCAGCAGGGGAAGCTGGAATTCAATACAGCCAGAAATGTAGCGGCCAGGAATCAGGAACGCAGTAGAGAAATGGGGCAAAAACAAATGTTCTTGGTGTAATTTCTCTTTTGGTAACAGGTTGCAGTACAATACAGGATATAGATGTAACCATTGCTGCTCCTGCAGTTTTAATGGTTATGCTATCCCCATCATTGGCTACAATTATATGCTCATTCTCTCCAGTGGTCTCTTGAATTGGAACATTGTCAGGGCTATTCACTAAAGGGTGAATGGTTTGGAGAAGGCAGGAGAAGTGAACAATCTAGGACAAAATAGCCGATGTTGTCCTGACCTAGATTGTTAATTTCTCCTGCCTTCTCCAAACTCTTCACCCTTTTGTGAATAGCGTCTCCTTACTAACATGTATTTCTTTCCTATGATCCTCAGCGCTATCTAGTGGCCATAATGTGGTATTGTCCCCATGTATTCTGTTCTTTATAATATCTCTATGGCAGAACATTTGGCCAGCAGAGAAATTATACTAAGAACATTTGTTTTTGCCTCAATTTTGCCTATTTCTCACAACAACTTGCTAACTCGCACAGAACAAATTTACATGCAGTTTTGCTAGATGATTCTTATTTTACAAATAGACCCGTATTTTCTGTTATGTCGGCCTACAACAAGAAACTAAAAGGTGAGTGCACTTTTGCAGATCAACAGGTCATTTTGTGTACATGCAGGGTCTTTTAAAGAGACAAAACATGGTGACTTGTGCATGTATGGCATAGATATACAAGCTGTGTTCTGAATGGGCAATTGTAGGTGGGGCAGAGATACAACACCAGTGTTGGTATCAATAACGACAGCGCCGGTGTCAGCCAAGGGGAAAGGGGGGTACAGCTAAACTGTTATACAAAAAGCTCTCAGACAACTTTTCTATGTATTCTGAACCAAACATGTTCATTCCGTTTTGTTCTGAATGGATATTCGTATGAATTTCATTTAATTCGGACATTTGGATGCATCCGAACTTCCGAATTTGAATGCGTCCAAATGCAAACAAATCTGAATATTCGTTTAACTTAAATTAAATTCTGATCCGTCCACATTTCATTGAAAACAAAACTAATTCTGACACGTGACTGTTTTCTGGTCAATTAGATATTTTTTTGGCTGTTGGGGGTTGCATTACAGGCAGGGTCATGTGACTTCCTGTTGTGGATCGTTCTGAAACGAACATTCGGACGTATACGAAATCCAAATAACGAACCAAATCAAATTTCGGATCCGAAATCTGAAAAACTAAAAAAAATTAAAATCCAAATCAATCCAAAACAAAACAAATACGTCTATTCTGAAGACAAGGAAGTAAAAAACTGCAATCAGATACACAGGCATGCACACAAATTAAAATACTGGTGTCCAGAGTTCAGCTTATATTATTGTCAGGATAAGTATAAAAATGCCTTACCACGTGAGTGTTGCCGTACAGCCAGTGCGTCTCAGGACCTGGAAAAGAACGGAAATTTTTCAGCAGCTGCGTCCTCCTCAGGTGCAATGAATACGCTTTATATAGGAAAGACAGGACACACAGCCAGACAGCCCAATGAAAAATATCCGAGAAGCCCACAGAGGGCAGTCCAAAAACAGAGGAGGCCATGCTTGGGATATTCTGTAGACTGTATATTCTACAGTATGTCAAGTCACATAAATAGTTTAGTGGCAGGAGAAGGCATGTCATCACGAATGCAGTTGATAGGACAATCTACAGATTAAGAGGACGGATCCTAAAGGAAGGTGTGACTTCCCAAACAATCACATGCCGTACATGCTTTCATACAGGGTAGCAGGTGCATGAGAGAGTCAGCGGACGACGGGGAAAGCAAACAGCTGAGTCTATTAAAACACAATTTACAGTGCAGTGACTTTGGTCAGACATGTGTTAGCCAAATTCATTTAAAAAAAAACTATTTGTAACTGATTTACTTATACGTTTTGCAGTTACAGTAAAAAAAAAAAAAAAAAAAAA
>NW_017306374.1:325209-366630 GCF_000935625.1 Nanorana parkeri
AAAAAAAAAAAAAAAAAAAGCAACTAAAAATTCTTTGACTATATAGACTGAAGAAAAAAACCCCACATCTTTTGAAATAAAAAATAAAAAGACTCTTAAACCCGCAGTCATCCCAGAGGAAGGAAAAGTCACTTATAAAGCGTGATCTAATTTGCTCCAACAGGGAATAAATGCCTTCCTGATCCCCAAAGACATATCTAAGTAAACACTCTACAATGATTTTCTTATTCCAAGTATTTGTAGCTATTTATATTTTGTGTACATAATATCAAACAAGCAAAATAGGTTTTATTGGGACTTTTGAGGTACAGTAGCTTGTTAGACAATCCCAGGAGTAGTCAACGCACTCTGCAAGGTAAATGCCCGGGTGCTCATCCACAAAAATATCCATGCAAATCCAGTTATAGAGGCATTCACGGGTCTCACAGTAGAGATAAGTCAAAGTATCAGAATTTTATTGCCAATGTTTCGATGGAGCTCAGGCCATCTTTATCTTTTATTTTGTTTTAGTGTTTTGAGAAAGATTGGAAGGACTTATTTTGCTTGGTTGATATTCTAAAGGTATTTAGGGATTTTTTCCAAGAATATAGGGACTTTTCGGGTGCCACATCAAAGAATTCAGATAGAATCAGTCTCTCACTCTCTCTTTCCCTCCCTCCCTTTCTCTCCCTCCCTCCCTTTCTCTCCCTCCCTCCCTTTCTCTCCTCCTCCTCCCTTTCCTCTCTCTCTCCCTCTCTCTCTCTCTCTCCCTCTCTCTCCTCATAATTGCACCCATCTGTTCCAACCACATATGTTCTGCCTTTACCATACCATCAGCCAGCACCCTCCTAATCCATTGTTGAAATCTATGTCCTTCACAACATATAGTTGCAGAATTATTGATAATTCAGCAACTAGTATGCTGAAAAAAGTATGCTGTGAAGTACAGTGAGAGGGGTCCCCCTGGAGCTTTTAGTAATAGTGTGTTAGTATGCACAGCATATAAGCATATTATGGCTGACTTACCTGCCAAAGTGATCCCCTCCAGCGCTGCACTCCTCCCTGGCGGGCGCTTTCATCTTCTCCAAGTCTTCTTCCAGGTTTCGAATATTTGGCTACTTGAGTGGCGGGGCCCCCATGATGCAACTCCTGAGCATGTGCACGGGAGTTACTTCATCTCAGCATGCTGAAACAGTGCATGTACGTGCACATGCGCAACTTAGTGTAGAGGAAAAAGAATTGCTTACAGGCAGCAAAAAACATTCATGGCAGAAGAGACTTACACAGTCACAAGATTTTATTTTGGTGCACCTCTACTTGTAACCCATTGACATTTCCTCCCATCCTTGTTACTTAATGTCCATGCCTCACTACAGACATGGACGGGAGGAAGAGTATGCAGGAGCCAGAGCATTGCCCCGTGACCCACTGATTGCAGCTACAATGCTTTACAGGCCCCTATGCACAAAAATTAAACATTCACTTTTTTCTTTCATGAAAAAGTGGGCATTAATAATTAAAAAAAAAAAAACAGTGGAATTTCCCTTTAAATCAGGCTGCTTTTTTATTGAATTGTGTGTTAGTTTCTGTATGCCCAGCACACCCTGTCAAGGGGACTTTCTACCTTTAGCACAGTGCAGTGGGTTGAATGCTTCCACCTGTACAATATATCTAATACAAACATTTGCAGGACCATCATTTCTCTTTAAATTGTATCATTTAGGTTATAGGTGAAACTAATTGGCCACTTCCATAAAATAGGGCTCGGAGCAAAGTGCTAAGTACAACATCCATAAACATTATTTAGAATCCATGTTGTTCTTGTTTGGCTTCAGTAAAACTCGGTCTAATTAATCACTGTGGATACCGCACTTTGCCCCTTGCACTACATCACTGAATAAGCCTATGGCTCATGAAAGCTTTCTGATAGCTAATATCTTCTTTCATGTGATTTCTGGATAGTAAACCCTCTTTCATCATTTGTATTAATCATCTTATTCTTTATTTATGGAAAGGAAGGTAAAGGTGAAACAAGTCCCGTGATTACCTTTACCTCCCCACCTTAAGACTAAATGTATTACATAATCATGCTTTCTTGACTTTCTTAAAGATTGTTTTACTGCCATGTAAGGTTGTAATGTGTAAATAAACAGAACAAAAAGGATGTAAGAGTATTAGGCAGGTGTAAAGAATTATGTAGAAAAATTGGTAGTCGTCTATAGATCCGAATATAACAATATTAACCCTTTTAGTATGAATTAAATGTCCGTCCTCACAATCTGTCTGTTGTTCCAGGCCAGACTAATTATTTACACCTGCCAAAAAACAATTTTTTATTTTTTTTAATTATAGGAATAGTCAAAAATGTACTCTTTGGGGTCTATTCACGAAGCAGCCGAGGGATCTAGCCGTAGCTTCGCCCGATCCTTCGGCTAGCTTCGCCCCCCGGGACCCCTTCAGTTCATTAGAACCGAAGGGCTGCTGTACAGGCTATTCACTATAGCCCGTACAGCTCCCGAACGTGGCCGAGCGGCTCAGTCGAGCCGGATGCATATGCCTTGGCTCGGCTGAGCCGCGCTAAAAACTAGATTCCTATTGGCTATTTCAATTTGCAATAGCCAATAGCAAACTAGCATTGCACCCGCCCTCTGCTGCAGTTCTCCATCAGGTCCACCAACAGGATTGACAGCAGCAGAGGGCGGGTACAATGCTAGTTTACTATTGGCTATTGCAAATTGAAATAGCCAATTAGCCAATAGGAATCTAGCAATGCATTCCTATGGCCAAATTTTTATTTTTTTTTACGATTCTAACACGGCTTTGTGTCAGAATAAGAAAAAAAAAGAACAAGCAGTGTTTCTCTCCTTGGCGGCCGGGATCGGTGGACTCCCGGAGCGCACGGGAGAGTTAGGCTTTTTTTCTTCTTTTTTTTGGACGGCAGCAGAACCGCCGGCCATAGAAAACTGTTGGGCGGAGCTAGCTGTCATTGCTAGCTCCGCACAATAGTTTTCTATTTTTATTTTTCTACTTTTTAAACTATTTTTCTGTTCATCTCGGTCCCACAGAGAGACCGAGCAGAACAGCTGAGCCGAATGCCGCTCGGCGGCATTCGGCTATTTACTCACTGCTGATGTTTTTGTTTTTTCAATTAAAGGATTTTACCAAAAGTCTGGACTTTTAAATTACTATTTTATTTAACCCTTTAGTGAATGGGTAGGGGTGCAAGTACCCCTTACTCATTCACAAGGGGGGGCGGCTTCTGGGTGCCCCCTTAAGTAAAGGGGTACCCCTAAGCAAATAAGCTCCTTTGCACGCAGACCCCCTCAACCACCGGGTCAGGGTTGTGGGGAAGAGGCCCCTTGGGCAACTGTTGGTGGGCGTACCCACTCGGGCCAGAATATTGGCGGCCGGTGGCTGGTACAGTAAACAATGGGTCGTGGTACACCCCCTGTAAGCAGTGAGTGGTGTTTTTTGGCACTGGTCAGGGACCAAAGTATTTTTTCTAGCTACATAGTGTGTTCTGTAATTATTGTAAATGCTTACATCGCTGTGGCCATCCAACCTTCCAATAAATGTTATTACATTAAGTTTTTTGAAATTACTGGTGTTTAGTGTGTTATTAAGGTGGGAAGTGAGTGTTACTTGGCCTTGCAGTCAGTCATGAGTGCCCATGTGAGCATAATGCAACAGAGTCAATAGAACAGATCAATGTCAATCCAAAGTTTGATACATGATGCAGGTTCAGATGTGATCTATAAGTAAAGATTTCAGAATCAGCAATGTACTGTTTCAACTCTATGGATGTATGAATAAATATCAAATATGGCATAGATGTTAAAATCGTATCTATTATACTGGTCAAGCAAGTGCCGCACCTCCCGAACAGAAGGGCTTGTCATGAACAAGGGGGAAATCAGCAACAAGGGGAAGTCAGTAACAAGGGGGATGTCATGAACTAGGGGGAAGTCATAAACAAGGGGGATGTCATGAACTGGGGCATGTCATGAACTAGGGGAAGATATGAATATAGGGGATGTCATGAACTAGGGGAAGTCATAAGCAGAGGGGATATCATGAACTAGGGGGAAGTCATAAGCAGAGGGGATGTCATGAACTAGGGGGAAGTCATAAGCAGAGGCGATGTCATAAACTAGGGGGATGTCACTAACTAGGGGGATGCCATGAACAAGGGAGATGTCATGAACTAGGGGGGAAATATGAACAAGGGGTATGTCATGAACTAGGGGAATGTCATAAGCAGAGGGGATGTCATGAGCTAGGGGGAAGTCATAAGCAGAGGGGATGTCATGAACTAGTGGGGAAGTCATAAGCAGAGGGGAGGTCATGAACTAGGGGGATGTCATGAACTAGGGGGAAGATATGAACAAGGGGGATGTCATGAAGTAGGTGGATGTCATAATCAGAGGTGATGTCATGAACTAGGGGGAAGTCATAAGCAGAGGGGATGTCTTGAACTAGGGGGATGTCATGAACAAGGAGGATGTCTTGAACAAAGGGGATGTCATGAACTAGGGGGATGTCATGAACTGGGGGAATCATAAACAAGGATCCTGTCATGAACTAGGGGGATGTCATGAACTAGGGGGAATCATAAACAAGGGTGATGTCATGAACTAGGGGGATGTCATGAACAAGGGGAGTGTAATAAATGCACATTTTTTTTTCTTTTATGAAGACGTGTCAATTTATTTATTTAAGGTGGAATTTCTATCTTTAGCTATCTTTAGCACAGCACAGTAGCATGAATTCTTTTACCTGTACAATCTATCTAATACAAATATTTACAAGACGATAATTTCACTTTAAATTGTATCATTTAGGTTATAGGTGAAACTTATTGGCCAGTTCTATAAAATAGGGCTCGGAGCAAAGTGCTAAGTACAACACCCATAAACATTATTTAGAATCCATGTAGTTTGGCTTTAGTAAACCTCAGTCTAATTAATTACTGTGGATACAGCACTTTGCCCCTTGCACTACTTCAGTGAATAAGCCTATAGGTCATTAAAGTTTTCCTATAGCAAATATCTTCTTTCATGTGATTTCAGGATAGTAAACCATATTTCATCATTTCTACAATCATCGTATTCTTTATTTATGGAAAGGAAGGTAAAGGTAAAACATTCAAGTCCCGTGATTACCTTTACGTTCCCACTTCCCACCCTTAGGCTAAATGTATTACATAATCATGTTTCCTTGACTCTCTTGCAGATTGTTTTACTGCCATGTAAATATGACTGGTGAATTATGTTTGTATGTTGTAACTAGAATCTATTATATTATACTGTCTGCTGATCAAACACTTTTTATAATGATAGGCAAATAGGGTGAATCCTATTTGGAAAATCATAGCCGAATGTTGTAATAGATAAATGTCCAGCAAACATTCAACAGGCCAAATACACAGTACATGCTTTATAAACAGACTCCCAAATGTTATGCTAACAGTTTACCAACCGCATTCCTTTGTCCTGTGTGCTTTGCAATGTCATGTTGAAAGGGGGAAAAAACAGCTCTTCTAAACTAAAAGGTGAATTTTTACTTTGGGCTTTACAAAAATCCACTGAGTTATTTCAAAAACTGCATATATTTAATATATTTATAGTCAGAAGATATTGTTAATTTCATTTTTGGGTAATTATGTGAAAATCTGGGAATTATAGTAAGTTGATTTTTCTTTTTTACTTAGAACTTTCTCTATTTCCTACCAATTTAAATCTAGAAAATTAAAAAATATGTGTCCAAATTAAAGCCCTATGTGTCCAAAAAGTTTAAAAAGTAATTACACATTGAGGGAAACTACAAAAGGTAAAATGTATAAGGTACAAAATAAAGACATCTCCAAAATGAAAAAAAAAAAGGAAAAGAAAAAACGTAAATGCTCTGGTACTCTGGGGGTTGAACATACATTAATGCCACAGCCCAGTGGCAGAACCACCAAACACGGCATACTTTTATGAGTAATGTTTGTTGCACTTGTGTAAAAAGCATTCTAATGCTAACTACTTTTGCTTTGTGAAAATTTCACATACAGGGTACAGGGTCAGGGGCGTCCCGAGGCCGGATGTCACCAGGAGCGGTTACCAAGTGACACCCCGCCGTGACGTCATCTTATTGATACCTGCCGGCGGCCATCTTGGTGATGGACGCAGGCAGAGAGAGGAGGGGACAGTCACCCAGCGGGATAAGGTATGCCGCCGGGTCCCTTCCTCTCTCAAACACACCACTGGAAACTTCCTCACACACCCCATGTGACACTCAGAGAGGAGAGCACACTCTCTATGCCATCACGGCTTGGTCTCTTACACCCGCTGACTAAGACGACCGCTGACAGCACGTGTCACACAGTATCCCCCTACAGAGCACTCCTGGCCGCTACGGCTCAGCCTGGCCAGCTGAGCCCCGCCGCAAGATAGCTGCTCCTTCTCCTTATACGCATCCTTGCAGCCGTCCACACCACTGCATTTCACCGTGCCTCACTTCCCCAAGGACTCCATCCCTTCACCCCCGGAGAATCCCCAAGGACTTCCCAAATGTGAGTTTCTTCATTTACCGTATACCAACAGTAGTAGCGCTCTTAATACATAGGTTGTTTTTTACCCCTCCAATGGTGTCACCCGGTTGCGGGCCGTACCCCCCTTGTGACGCCACTGTACAGGGTGTCAGGTTTTAGACCTTTAAAGAATTGTATTTACTGATTTAAAAACATCCCTTATTTTGAAACTGAACCATGGCATCTAATTGGCCTGGAGGTCTCCTTAAATACAGAAAAAGTATTTTCTTTCTAGTCCCCCAGTTGATAAACTGAAAGTAGAACTGGACCCAAAACTTACTTTTTTCTCCAGCATTGTGAATGTTTAATGGGTGTGTTCAATAAAAGCACGAGAAATTAGAATTGTCTTTTCGTTATTAGCTTTAGCACATTGGTGGGAATTTATTTTAGCAATTGCGAGTGTTTGAACTTGCACGGAATATATTTGACGCACTTTGCACCAGATTTATGTTGCTAGTGTAATGTTGTTCATAAATTAGATTAAATGGACTCCAGGGAAGAAGACTCATATCTCCAGGCAAAAAGCTTAACTGTCGCTTCTTGAAGAAGTGGTCATGGGGACTTCTTCATTTGCGATTGTTTTGTTAGGTGATGCTCCGGTTTCAGACAGCCGCAGGACAAATGCAGATGAAAAAAGGCGCAAAACACGTGCAATTGTAAAGGTAGTGCAAGCTCTGGTCAAAACAGGTGCACATGTTAAAAGACAGATTTGCACATAAAAAGAAATGATCTAAGAGGCTAAAACTGTCGCAATTGCTTTGATAAATTACCCCCATTGTGTTTGTCTATTGTTGTGTCTTACTGTAGATGAGGATCAGATCACATTTTATGGCAAATTACTGCAGAAAACCAGTTGATTCCAAGGGGTTCACATAGTTTTTCTTGCCATTGTATATAATTTTTGAATAAGGGGAGTGACACTAAACTCAAGAGTAAAATCTTCAGTTTAAGTTACCTTTTATGCACATGTACGACTAATCCTCCTATTTAAAACTTGTCAGAGAGGTTTATGTGAGTGCAGTGATCACAAATGCTTCTCTTTAGCTTTTCTCATCTATTCTGCAGCTACTCCTCGGCCAGAAAACAAAGCTCATGTTATTTCCCAGCCCCTTTCATTCATGGCCAACCTCCTGCTGATTATGATAGCCTATGGCAACTCTTCCCCAGCAGCGATTGCGTCCATCTTTACACATGCTCAGTGCAGCTGTATGACAAGTCTGTGTTTACTATACTGAAAATGGCTTTCTCTTTTTTGCTTTCACCTTTGTTGCCACTGAGTATCACAAATGTGTGCCATTGTGCAGCCTGGGTGTTTGTGCTTTATGTACTCTATAAACTCACAAAGCTTTATATAAGATGGAGGGAACTGGTCTCTGCATTAGAACCTTTTCCGGGTCCTCCGTGTCACTGGCTGTATGGAAATGCAGGAGAGGTAAGGTGCAATTTGATACCTGTCATTCTGCATTCTGAGTATCACAGCTTTTAAAACCAAATACTTCCGTCTCTCCTTTGCACTCAATTGTCTCTCTTTTAGGTCTAATTCATAGACTTGTATAAATGATATTACCAAATGTGTGTATATTGTGCTTAAAGTTTTTTCCAACCCTTATATTATTAGATTAGTTTTTTTTTCATTTTTAATATATTTTTATTTAACTTTCAAATAAACCCATTAAATGATAGAGTTTCACGGTGTACAATTGATATCTGTCTGTCATACAATGATGGTAGCCAGGGCAGGACCATGTGTGTGTCTCCATTATTAAGGCACAAGGGTCCCACCAAGCTTCGGGGTCTTGGGTGGATTTAAGGAGGAGATATGGTCATAATAGGATCTTTGTAATGAGAAGGACGGAACAGGGAGAATAGCTATAAAGGAGCCTGGAGGAGGAATGGGAGAGAAGAGAGAAAAGAAAGATGAAAGGTTAGAAGGGGCATTGTAACTCCCTGTGGACCCCCTTCCTAGGCAGGAGCTTTATAAAGAAGTAAAGTTTGTGGGCAAAAGTGAGGCATGGGCATACTGGATTTATGGGGTCCAAACAGAAACACATTTCTTATGGGTATCCATGAGTGTGCTGGTCAGTTTCTTGTTCCAAAGAAACAAATCTATTTAATTTCAACAAATAGTGTAAATTGTTCCTTCCAGGCCTTAGCAATGGTTTGTTTTGCTGACAATCTCATGTACATAGGTAATTTAAACTGTGGTTTGGTGAGCTTTGGGTGAAGAAGAGCAAATGAAGGACTATAGAATAAGGTTTGGAGAAGTTTAAGCACTTTGGTCCAAAATCTGTGTAACATGGGACAGGACCACTAGGTGTGTAGTAGATCTCCAACAGCGTTACAACCAGGGCTATTCATTTAATGAGGCAGCCTGAGGCATGTTTGTTGTAAAGTGGCTGCACAATGCCACCCCCTTTCTGGCCAGACCGTCCCGGGTTGCTAAGACATGTGTAAGGACCATACACATCTCCCAGCCCAGCTTTTAGTAACCAGGGACGCTCTTGTAAGCGTCGCACTCAGCTCATGGCAATCAGTGACGTCCAGGGCAGCCATCAGAAATGTTGGGGCCCCTTACACGGCTTTAGGCCGGGTCCCCCCCCACCACACCGCCACAGGGCTTAGTGACCCGCTGGACGCAGGGCTGAGTGACCCGCTGGACGCAGGGCTGAGTGACCCGCTGGACGCAGGGCTTGGTGACCCGATGAACGCAGGGCTTGGTAACGCGCTGGACTCAGGGCTTAGTGACCCGCTGGACGCAGGGCTTAGTGACCCGCTGGACACAGGGCTCAGTGACGCGCTGGACTCAGGGCTTAGTGATGCGCTGGACTCACCTGAGAGTGACCCTGCAGAGCCCACCATAGATGCTGCACAGCCCATCTGAGACTGTCTATAGTGGGCTCTGAAGGGGTTCTAAGGTAGGCTCGTCAGGGCTGCATCCCCCTCCCTCCTTCCTAGCTCCTCTTACCTGCACACCAGGCCTCCTCTGCCGCCAGACTGGCTGGAAGTGACGTCACGAGCAGTGTCGCTGATGGGGCCCCACCTTGTCTCGAAGCCGTTGGAGCGGCAATGCTGGGGCCCTGCGCTGCTAGCGCCAGGCCTCCGCTGCAGGGGCCCATCCGCCTCCTCGCTCTTCACCGTAGGTCGATACTCATGTAAGGGTCCCGGGCGGGCCCCCCAGGCTGCCCAGGCCCCTTACATGAGTATCGGCCGTACCCCCCTGATGGCTGCCCTGGTGACATCACATCACCATTGTAAACAGCCAGCGATGGCTGTTCAGACACAGGCGATCCGACGGCTGTATGCTTGTACGGTGTGGCGGAATGTGTGCCGCCCCCAATTGCCGCCGGCTACTCCGGGCTCCACTGTCCCCCATGTGGGCTCTGGACCGGCACGCCAGGTCTCCGCTCACCGATTGGAGGGAGATCAGCAAGCTTCGAGTCGCTGATATCTGCTCCAATCACTGGACTCGGAAGTACATCACTTCCGGTGTCACTGTTTACATTCTCTGGCTCCTGTAGCTAGGACAAGAAGCTGGGGAAGCAGATCGCTGCTCCATCAGCTGCTTTGGGGTCCCTAGGTGACATTAGGGGTCTAACAGACTCCTGATGTCTTCATAAAGAAGACCTGTCACATCATATTTGCTATTACATAGGGGGCTTGTTAGCCCCCTATGTGATATTAATACAGTTAAATGTAAAAAATTAAAAAATTAAAGTAACATCTAAAAAAATATAAAAGATGGCACAAAAATGTTTTTCAAGTCCCCTGCCGTCACGTAACCGCATATGCAAACGCAAACACACGTCGGATGTGCCCACGTGCAAAAACTAAAATTGTGCCACACATGTTACATATTGCCGCGAACGTCGGAGTGAGAGTAATAATTTTAGGGCCATCAATTACTCTTAACACTAAACTGATGAGCGGTAAAAGCTTTTAAAATATCACCTATGGGAAACTTTGGATATTGTAGTTTTTTGCGGTTTCACAAGTGAACGCAATTTTAAGGCTTGACATGTTTAATATCTATTTACTCAACGTGACCCCATCTTTTATATTTTACCCCCAAAAATGGGCATTATATTATGCTTCTGTGCATTAAATTTCATTTTAGTGTATTTTATCCTAAAAATACTGGTTTGATAAACATTTACGCAAATGTGACATAAAAAAATATCAGCTAGCATTTTCACATTCTACAGGGCCTCTGCTTTCGGAAAATATATAATTGTTTGGGGGTTTTAAGCTGCTTTCTAGGCAAAAAAACAGATTTTATCATGTGTGTGCAAATATTTAAAAAATTACTTTGGACAGCAAGTGGTTAAATCATGGAACACGGGGAAGCAGAAAAGAAGCCACTTACAGTATACAAGTTAGTGCTGCAATCATCTTAAAAAAAACATGGATGTTTGCAATGTACATGTACATTGCAAACATATCTTCTTTTTAGAACTCCCAAAACAAGGTAGATTTACCCTTTAAGGAACAATAGGCACGAAGAAAAGCAGTGCATACCGAGCATATTTGAGCCCAGTAGAAAAACATTGACATGTTTATGACTGTCTACTGTAACTACTGTTTATACATTTTGTCTGTTTTAATTGCAGTTCCTTAAAATCGGGAAGGACTTGGACTTTGCTCTACACTGGGCTCAGACATATAAATATGGATTCCCACTGTGGCTTAGCAATTTCTATGCATGGCTGGTAATCACCCACCCTGATTATGCAAAGGCTATTCTGGCTAGGCAGGGTAAGAAAATGATGTCATAGTGTATATCAATGTCAAATTGTTATTTAAGTGATTTCAAAAGTCAATAAAAAAAGGTTTTCCTGCAAAGAAGTGGTTAGTACTTACCCCTCCTGCTACCGGTCTCCACAGTCTTCAAGTGCTACGCTGGATTAAGCATCAAATCCATTTCCGGGTGTGTCTGGTGCCTGGTTCTCTTTTGAGTCCTGTGGGGGTTTTTTGCTGGCCCCTATGTCACTATTGCATCCTGCAATGGCATAGGTGCCAGGACAAGGAACAAGTGTAGAGGGGGACCAGAAAAGGATTTTTCAGGCAGGAGAGCCTTTGAAGACCTTGGAGATTAGCAGCACAGGCAGTGGGAAAGACCCAGTGGCTTAGACGTTAGCACTTCTGCCTTATAGCACTAGGGGTCCCTGGATCAGATCCCAGTCAGGGCACTATCTGCAAGGAGTTTGCATGTTCTGCCTGTGCTTGCATTGGATTTTGCTCCAGGTACTCCTGTTTCCTCCCACACTCCAAAGACATGCTTGAAGGTTACTTGGCTCCTGTCTAAATTGGCCCTTGATGCGTGTTTCCTCCCTAAGTGGAGGAGCTCTTTAAATTTAGTGTTGATGGAACTGTAATCAGTCTGGCAGATTTATAGTCTGTGATCACTTGGTTATTCCTATGTGTTCTGCTATTGTCTGTACCCACCTGTAGTGGGGTGTGACCTTGCTGCAGAGTGGGGCAGCCAATAGGAGCACACTGGGGGTGTCTATGCCTCTTCAGCCAATCACTTGGAGTTTCATGGCCAGTGGTGCATGCTGAGGAAATGCATAAATACTCAGGAATTTCTGTGTGTTCAGGGCAGTCCGCCCCCGGGCCAAGCCTGGGGGTAGGATGTACAAGGTTGGAGAAGCTGACTAGGCCTCAAACCTGGAGGAGGCAAGATGTGGACCCAGGAGGGGTTTGGAACTATCTGCGAGGGAAAGCCAGAGGAGCCCTTTGACTGCTGGAGGTGCTAGGAAGGCCAGGATGGCATGGACCTCAGGAACAAGTCTGGTGTCTCTCCCAGGGAAGATCTCAAGTATATCCTCTATCCAGCTGTGGATCTGTTACACAGTGTCATCTTCTGCTCAACTAAAGCACTGTGTGGCACAACAACACACATATAAAGTATAAACAAAAGGACCGGGACAACATTCTTTATGTTGTCACACATATGAATAATGAAGGTCCACCCGTAAAGGCAAAGAGACCTTTCCCTGTATAGTTATCAGCCCCACATGTTGTGCCCATTGGCTGAGGTTGTCCTCTCATAAGGATATTTACACATAGTCACCATTTTCTAAGCCATGTTAGAATTACGGTAGTAACATTTGGGGGTATATGAGGTGATCAGGGAACAGGGTGCCAGAGAGTACCAAAGATTGACAGTCTACAGGCCCCAGAGGTGGAAATCTGTCTCTGTCTGTAGTTAAACATAATAAACTGCAATGCTAAACATTTCATTTTGTCTTCTTTTGCATTTCATTGCCAGATCCTAAAGATGATGCAGCCTATAGGTTTATTGTCCCATGGATTGGTACGTAAATTAAAGTTTATCTAAAGCTAAAACATTTTTATTCGTTTTGGATTACTTGGTGAGAGGTTGGAACCCCTATGAGGTTTTTTATTGCTGTTGGTACCCCTCCTATTAAGATTTACTCTCTCTCTGTTTGTCTTGCTAACCTTTGTCAACAATCAAGATCTGACTTATACCAAACCATTGAAAATGTAAAAGAGTAGGCAAAAGACATGTTATGTATTACTCTGGCTATGTCATTTATTAATTGGCCGACTTTCAACTGTACGACTCTTCAGGTGCCCATGGGGAGATCCCTCCACTTCCTCAGGTCTGTGGTCTGTGGCAGGCCATACATGTCTTACCCGCTTTTGTGCTATTTGCTAAAGTGAGTTCTCCACGTGTAATTATGGAGAGCCAGAAACATGTCTTATCCGGTCTAGGGGAATCTCTGTAGAATTATACATTAGAGCATCAGGAGCTCAGAGGAAAGCCAAGTTTGGCTATCATTGTTTTATGGGTTTAAGAGAGAACTCAGTGCTGGCTCTAAGATCGTTTTGGAGACCTAATATTGGATTGAACCATACTCCATTAATTTAAAAAATGAAAGAACCTCTTCCTTCTTTTATAACATCTTTAGTCGTAGTTATGTCATCAAATTTGCCATTCTGACTCATTACACGTCAGTCCATATACTCATCCATGCTGTATTTCAAATTTGACTTTGTATTATCCTTTTGCTTGTTCCTATACAGTAGCACTCAGACTTTGAGGGGCAGGGGCAAGACTGGAAAGCCAATCAGGTGTGCATGCAAATCTGTTAACATTGATAGGAGGAGTTAGCAGAAGGATGACCTTTTCAGTCTGCTACTGCTCTGTGACTGTCCAGTCAGCAGGCTGAGGGTGGAGAAGAGGACACCACTGTATTCCTCAACATTAAGTGGTTTCATCTGTGCGGAGTTCAACTTTCATATCACACTAACAAGTTCAGATATCACAGCTGCTCAAGGTACACCGGGGGATATTAATCAATTCTGTGCACAGCAAAGCAATGCTAAACAGGAGCAGTGAGACGATTTGTAAGACAGATTTATTACAAGGTTACAAATTGAGTCGTAAATTCCTTTCTCAGCTGCTGTAAACTAACACTGCCAATGGCATCACTGGGGGGGGGGGGGGGGGGGCCCGCACCTGGGTGACACCATTGGAAGGGGTGACACCTAAATGACTGACAGTCATTTTGATGTCACCACCTCTGAAAAGTCAGGCACTCGGTCAAAGATCGAGAGCCCGACAGTTGCATGGGACTGTATTCCTTATCCCGCCGGGTGAACATCCGCTCCTGGCCACCAGCAGGTAACAGCGCTTGACGTCATCACACGCATGCACGATGACGTCACGGCAGGCTGTCACCTGAGGGCCTCTCCGGGTGACACCATGCCTCGGGATGCCCTAAAGCACTGTGACAGAATAAAACCTGACCCCGACCATTGCTTAATTAAACGACTGTATAGTGTGAAAATCTGTCATGTCTTTACTAATAAATATTATGTCTTACAACTTTGCACACTGGCCAGAAAAACAGATGCATGGGACTGTAAACCTGACGCAAAGACTTTCCTGAACGAGAGGCAACTGGTCTGACAGCTCTCTAAAGTTAATGTCATTTAACCTAGGTGAAGGATTATTAGTGTTATCTGGGCCAAAGTGGTTCCAGCACCGCAGGCTTCTGACTCCCGGCTTTCACTACGATGTCCTAAAGCCCTACGTTCCATTAATGGGTGACTGCACTAACATCATGCTGGTAATGGATTTTTTCTTCAGAAGTCTGATAATATTATTGAGACATGCAAGCTAAACTCTGACGATTGTAACTGTATTTTTATTTAAAGGTAATATAATGGCCTTAATATAGTGGACCTCAGATTCTACTAGACATACATAATTGGTTCATTAGATGGTTTTAATAGCCCATGCATTGCAATGAACAGTGCTGGGGGTCGTGAGTAGTAGGATTAAGGGGGGTAAGGTTTCTGCAAAATCCTTGTGGAATCAATGAACTATGGGCCTGCAGAAAAAAACACCTACACAACACTTAGGGGACTATTCACAAAGCTGCTGTAGGCAGCCGAGTGAATAAACGACCCGAAGTGAAGTGAGCCAAACGCTGTTCGGCTATTCACTTCAGGCTTGTACGGCTGATTTCAGGCGTACACAGACTAAAATCAGCCATACATCGGCTTGCTGCAGGTCGGCCAAACTGCACTTCGGGTCGGCTCAGCATGTCGGCTGACCCGAAGTGCATCTGGGTCGGCTGAGCTGAACCTCCAGCAGGCTACTCGCTGCTGTTCAGCCTATTCTCATAGGTGCCGAACAGCAGTGAGTGAATAACCGCTCCGCCCAGCAGTCAGTAGCAGGCTGTCGGGGGGCAATGGTTGGCCGTTTCACCTCGGTGTAAGTCAAGCATATGCCTTCGGCTCGACTGAATAGTGAATAGACCCCTTAGTATCAGTTCTATATCATTCACAACTGGCTTGTCTCACACTGAAAGGCATGGTTGATGTGAGACTTGATCCTCTTTAATAGTTAATAAATATTGGTCAGGAAAATCTAAGCTGCCTGTATTTTCTTCTTGAGACTACTTGGCTGGGAATGTCTGTTGCACTCTGAATGTACTTATTGACATGATGGTTACTTGATCCTGCTAAACTCTGCCCGATTGTGAAATGATAATCTTATTTCCATGGCTACCTAAATAAGAAAATATTTCAGGAGAACATTGTAAGCGGTCACGGGCAGGGCCCTCCTTCATCTTGTCTTGAACTTTACTGTAATTGTAATGTCTTCCTTATATTGTAAAGTGCTGCACAAACTGTTGGCACTATATAAATGAATAACTCCTGTAAAATTGTTTTATCTTATTTCAGGATAAATGGGAAAAGATTGTCCAAGATAAGAAGCCGGTGGAACTCTTCCATTATGTCAGCCTCATGACTCTGGACACCATAATGAAATGCGCCTTCAGCTATCAGAGCAATTGCCAAACAGACAGGTAAAACCTCTTTCAATGAACCGCTTTTTGGACCTTATGGGGTATGTTGTTATAATGAAATGACATGATTGTAACTTAAAGGAGAACTATGGGGTTAAGGCTTTTCCCCATAGTTCTCCTTAGGGTAACGGGAGGACACAAACTAGCGTCCTCCTGTCACCCTAGGCTCAGTATACCGCGAGCTGTAGCTCGCGGTACACTGAGACGCCACAGTATACCGCAAGCAGCTGCTCACGGTATACTGAGACGCTGCAGCTGAAGCGGATCCCGACAATTGTGCCGGGATCTACCCAGCTGCGTGACTGACAGCTGGCTCTGCCTATCTAGAGGCAGAGCCAGCTGTACCCGTCCCCTCCCCCGTCCTCCCCAGCCAGCGCTGGCGGATCGGAGCGGGGAGGGGGGAATTCAGACCCTCCCCTGTCACGGCAGAGAGCCGTGACAGGATCGAGAGGTGAGCGAACGCCGGTATGTGTTCGCTCACTTCCCGATCTACTGAGCCGACCTGTGACAGTCTCATTGTCACAGGTCGGCTAGAACTATGAGGTGAGTGAAAAGCACTCACCTCATAGTTCTCCTTTAACTTTCCCTCACCCAATACTTAAAGCAGAACTCCAGGATTTGTTCTTTCATATGTTAAGTCTGCTGTATGGCACTTTAAGGAATACTGTACTATTTAAAATATTTACACTTTCATGCTTTCCAGGAAATATTGCTTTCGCTATACTTCTGGCCCACTGCGGCTATAAGAGGTTCTCATACATGGAAGCCACAGTGTTGTTTGTCCGCCCTCCTCCCCTTTCACATTCACAGAACGCTTTGTATTCTGTGATTGGTTTTTAGAATACAAAGCATCCTGTGAATGGGCAAAGGGAGAGGAGGGGCTGAAGAATGCCAATGTGGCTGCCATGTATGAGAACTGCAGCTCTACTGTCCCAGCATCAGAAGTATAGTAAGAGCTATGCTTCCTGGCATGTATAAAAGTGTGGATGTTAAAGATAGTACTGCCATACATCTCATCAGACTTAACTTGCTTTTACACTGTAGATTAAAAAACAAATCCTGGAGTTCTGCTGTAAACTCTGTTCTGCCTCATATCTTCCCACCCTGGAAGCCTCTTTTCTGAGAGCATGCAGATCTCATGCAAGAAAGTAAAAAATAAACAATTTTTGTAAATCACCAGTAAACCTATATATTATAAAGTTGTGTTTAATATACCGTATAAGGCATTTTGGTATCATATGAAGGTCCCATGCTTTGTCAAATTGCATTGTGTCTAATAGCTAGTTGGTCAAGCAAAACAAATGGCAAACGCACTCATCAATTTGTTACCAGCTTTACAGCAAGGTGCACATGGAAGGGCTTTAAACAGTAACAGCAAAAAGCTATTTTGCCACATGTGCTCCAAGATGGAGACTCTCATAGTTTAGAGTCAGGACCGCACTATATAGAGGTGTCTTGGTGCGGCAGTGCGGCTTTCACATTTTCTGCAGAAGACGTGTATCTAAACCTCTGTTTTTAGCCTTAGTGGTGAGACAAGGTTTTTTGCATGCTGGCTGGTGAGTGTGCTGGTGTTAATAGCTAGATGGTGTTAAAAAATAGCCAAAAGCTGTCAGAGGAAAGTTGCATTTCCTGAAACTCCTGCTATGGGGCCCAAAACCTAATACTACATAAGTATTTCTTTTTTTTTCCCCTCTTTTTTTTCAAGTGACAATGACTACATCAAAGCAGTTTATCAGCTGTCCTTCCAGGTCGATCACAGGTTCCGTAATTTCATCTATCATAATGATTTTATTTACTACCTGAGCCCACAGGGATTTCGCTTTCGCAAGGCACAAAGGATAGCACATCAACATACAGGTGGGATTTTGTATGTATGTGTGTTTAGATTAGACATCACATATCTGAGAAGTGCTGTCATGGGTAAGGGGTGAACATTACTGCCTTTGCACACTGAGCTACAGGGGCCATTGGAGGTTCATGGGTGGCCATTGTAGAGAAAATGTAATCCCAATTGGTCCAATTTGTAGAGGGTTCATTAATCAATAAGCATGTCTAGCTGTTAATAATAGACAAGGCATGGGATTGGCTCCATTAGTGCTGGTGACATCAAATTGTGTTGGTGAAGCTGGTAGAACCTTTGGGGTTGTAGCTGTGCTGAAGTTGGTCTAAGACATGGTAGGTAACAGAGATAAAGATGGGCAGATTCACAGCATACTATGATGTCACAGTAAACATGTGTTTTGTAAATTCTCATAGTAAATAATAAAACTAACGCTTTGCTTTCCATTCTAGATAAAGTAATCAAACAAAGAAAAGAATTGTTAAAATGTGAGAAGGAGTTGGACAAAATCAGTCGAAAAAGACATCTTGATTTCCTTGATATTCTTCTGTGTGCACAGGTAAGATTTTAGAAGTGGTGTGAATGTTAGATTTATTAGTAAGTTTATTATTGGTCAGTTTATGTATCTGGAAAGGCATGCTAACTGATATAAAATTAGCTAAATGGGTGTAAATGTATATTGAATAAAGTAAAATACGTTTTTTTAAAAATGAGGTAAGAAACCCATCTTTGTATCCATCCTTCAACGTTCTTCTACATGCTTCGTAAAACTACCAGTGTGAGCATTAAAGAGACATTAAAATCAAACTTATTTTCCCCCTTCCCAATCCTTCTGTAGGGATTTACCTAAAATGATGTCTCTTAATCCGATCATCTTCTTCTTTACTGTCCTTTGCAGCTGTCCTTCCAGCGCTGGTGCGGGTCTCCGATGCAGCGCTGATTCCTCCGTCCTCCTCTTCTCTCATGTCCCACGGTGCCTGTGCAGGTGCACGCTGCTCCATAGACTTACCTTGTGTCTCTCCTCGTCTCCTGGCCGAACATCTGAACTGCGCATGCGCCCGCCCCAAGATCCTTTGCGGCCGCCCAAGAAAGTCCGGATGGGAGCGTCAACAAGATTCATATTCCCTCATTAAACATTTTTTTAGGCTAATCTTTGAGGCCACGGATGCACCGCTGTCATCAGAGGTGAATCTTCGTCCTCGTAAGGCTGCTTTCAGGGAACCAAACAGGTGAAGGTCCGATGGCCCAAGATCAGGACTATAGGGAGGATGCTTTAACACCTCAAAACGACATTTTTGCAGAGTGTCAACAGTGTGGGCAGAGGTGTGCAGACATGCATTGTCATGTAAGATCACAATGCCCTTGGATAGCTGTCCTCTGCGTTTAATCTGAAGTTTAGGCTTCAGCTCTTCAATGATCATCTCAGACCACAAAAACGGATCACTGCACGCTGCTCTTCTTTTGTGCAAATCACAAGTGGGACATCCATTTTTTCTCACACCGCAGTTACAAATGAACTGACATAACACGTTCACACCTGCACAGCAGTGACTGGGGAGACAGTAGCTTTGAATGGAAAGCGCTGATAAGATGCTGATAAGAAGTGCGGCCAACAGAAGTTTTAATTTAACTGGAGAGCAGGATATTTTTGACTCACCCTCCTATGTCTTTTTTTAGGATGAGAATGGCCAGGGTTTGTCTGATAAGGACCTACGTGCAGAGGTGGACACATTCATGTTTGAGGGACATGATACAACGGCCAGTGGGATCTCTTGGATATTATACTGTATGGCCAAATACCCTGAACACCAAGAAAAATGCCGTGAGGAGATCAGAGAGGTGCTAGGAGATCGGAACACCTTGGAATGGTGAGAATTTGCTCTAATAAATTATGTTAATTTCATACTATAAGCTGCTGGACTACAGTAATATGTAACTGCTTGTGTACCCTGGGCATGCTATGTTCACCCAAAAAACTAAATTGTGCATTAAAAAATGTGTAGAATTGAAGAAAAGCCTTTATTTCACTTGTAAATAACTTTGCAAAAGTTTGTACCAAAAGCATCATTTAAACATCAGTATACATGAGACAAATGAAAGAATAGGATTTGATTTGATTAACATTTTACTTTTTATGAACAGTAACGCTACTTTTTTTTAAAAACTTGTATCGATCAAAGTAGAAAAAATAACCTTTTTTTGTTTTATTCATTACTTTTTCTGGCTAAAGCTTACCAGAAAATAAAATACTTTTTGCAAGTCGATATTGGCAAAGAAATGCTTGTTTGACCTGAAACCCCCCCCCAAAATGACAAAGATATCGCCAAATAAAATTGCTCTTGTGCATAAGGAACATACAGGTGCGGAAGCTGAAGTGGTTGAAGCAGAACTTCAGGTAAAAAATGAATTACCTTTGCAGTGGGGTTACCACTGCACTGCAAGGGTTAACTGCTCGTTAATGTTTAGGGGGATGTGTAAAGATCTTTTACTTTCCTGCTCGCCGCTACCCTGGTAAACCGTGCTCACCACTTTCCCCTCCACTCCGAATTGTGGACTGTCCCTTGCTATCCCCACGTATAACACAGGGTTATGGGCACTGCATTAGACATGATGAGATCAGCTTCTGACAGTGTGAAGGGAGGAAGAGCCTGCAGGCACTGGCCTTAGAGCCTGCAGAAGTGGAGATCAGGTAAGTAAAAGTGCTTTAGACAGCCCCAGTACTTCATTGTGCAATCAGTAGGGATAAGAAGATCCAATAATTGTGCTATTCAAGCAATTGGAAAAAGAATGACTTTTAAGTCTGCACATTATAATTAATATTTTCTTAATCTTACATACATTTTAGAAAGACATCAGTGAGTCACATAGAAAAGTTGGTGTCCAGCATGTAAAGCTGCTCCTAGAAATTATTAAGTTAACCAACTCAGTGGCTACCATTGGTGTGATTTCATGTGAATCTTTTTTCTTTCAGTAAATGTATTGCACTTTAAAGTTAATCTATAGTTTTCTGGTTTCATTTTATACTAGGGAAGACCTCGGGAAGATACCCTACACAACTATGTGCATTAAGGAGAGTTTGCGTCTTTATCCTCCTGTTCCCGGGGTTGCCAGGAAACTGAATAAACCAATAACTTTCTGTGATGGACGCACTCTTCCGGAAGGTCAGTTTATCATTCTGCATCCTCATACTGGCATTATACCCAAAATCTAGAAGTGCAAACAAAGGAGTACCTACTGAAAATGTGAAACAGCTAGGAAGGCTACATCCCCAGTGCCTTCAAGCCTCCCCCTGAGAAGGCTTTTGACACCAGTGCCTTCCAGCTGCCTTCTGAAACGACTACGTCACCAGTGCCTTCCAGCTGACCCCTGAGAACGCTACGTCACCAGTGCCTTCCAGCTGACTCCTGAGAAGGCTACCTCACCAGTGCCTTTCAGCCTCCCCCTGAGAAGGCTTTTGACACCAGTGCCTTCCAGCTGCCTTCTGAAACGACTACGTCACCAGTGCCTTCCAGCTGACCCCTGAGAACGCTACGTCACCAGTGCCTTCCAGCTGACTCCTGAGAAGGCTACCTCACCAGTGCCTTTCAGCCTCCCCCTGAGAAGGCTTTTGACACCAGTGCCTTCCAGCTGCCTCCTGAAAAGACTACGTCACCAGTGCTTTCCAGCTGATCCCTGAGAAGGCTATGTCACCAGTGTCTTCTAGTTGCTCCCTGAAAAGACTTTGTCACTTGTGCCTTCTGGCCGACCCCTGCGAAGATTACATCACCAGTGCCTTCCAGCTGCCCCCTGAGAAGGCTACATCACCAGATCCTTTGTGCTTCCAGCTGACAAGACTAACATGTCTTTTCTCTAAAGGGGGCGAAGTGTTTGGAGAAGGCAGAAGAAGTGAAAAATCTAGGCCAAAGTAGCTGATTTGGAACAAATCTCCAATTTAGCTCACTTTTCAGTCCAGAGTATTCACTTCTTCTGTCTTCTTCAAACTCTTCACCCTTTAGTGAATAGCCCTGTAAATCACCAGTTCCTTCCAGTTGCCCCCTAAGAAGGCTATGTCACCAGTGCCTTCCAGCTGACCACAAGAAGGCTACATCACCAGTGCCCTCCAGGGATTTCTTGTGATGTCAAGGGGGAAAAAAGGTAGCTGCTCTGCACTTGCATGAAATCTGACTGCAGACATAATCGGTGGACCAGAAGAGAGAGAGCAAGGAAGAAGAAGCTGGCCATTGATTACTTTTTTAATGGTGGTGTGGGTTTGGGAGCAGGGCTAAATGGACCAGTGGAATACAAGACTCAAGAGGCATACTTACTTGTTTTGATATACACAGTTCATCAGTGCTGGAATTTTTTTGAGTGGGGGGCATCCACTTCAGCCTACCTGACAGTTTCCTATATCTCTCGGTGAGATATCTCCACTTGGGCTCTCAGGTCTGCAGACTTACCATGAAGGGATCTCACTCTCCCTGCTGGATATTTTATTTAATCATTTTATAGAATATAACAGGAGGAGCTAGAACTGATAAAGGCGGCTGGGTGGAAGATTGAGGGAGATATCACTTCAAGGCAGGCATCTGGATTGCTATTTGATGGGTCATTCTTTAAATATATAGTATATATTAATGTTAGCACAAATAGTCTAATATAAACCTGCTTTACTTGAATCTATATATCGTTGACATTAAAATTTTGGTGATTTTGGATCAAATAAATAAATAAAAATGTGTTCTATTCTATACAGGTTCACTGATTATCCTGAGCATTTACTGCATAAACAGATCAACCATTTTCTGGAAAGACCCTGAGGTGATGTAATGAGTGATAATATCCAATAATAATACACTGCTTTCTCAGAGGCACAGGGGCATTTCCCTTCCACGACAGCGGGGTTACCAAAAAGACTCACAAAAATGTAACAGCTCATCCTGAAAGGACCACTATAGCATAACAATATTGTACACTGATAACTGTATACAGGTAATATATGTAATAATAATAATAACAACATTTGGTGGCAGGCACACTGCAAACACTGTGCAGCAATGCAGCCATGCTGCTCTACATGCCCAGCCTCAGGCTACCTCATTTTTGGGATGGCCCTGATGGAGGCTCAGCATTACATGTGGGCATTACCACAGCTTCCTGTTTTCAGGAAGCTAAATACAGCACCCCCCCTCCCACCAACCGTGATCTGCCGGCATTACATAGAGGAGCAAATAGACCTAGTGGTGCTGTCACTGGATTTAAAACAGGGTATGTAATGAAAATGGAAAGGTTTTATTTAATAATTTAATTAGAATGCTGATGAGGGGGTAAAAGAGGAACCAAGGAAGGTAACATAAAAGCAAATCAAACTTGCGCTTTAAATGATGACCAAACTGCCCTGCAATAGTTAGCATGAAATGGGTTGGAAAAAGCATAACCTGACTTCTATTAAGGTTCTGCTGCTGTTTGTGCCCACATTGGTTAGATTTCCTCGCCTTCCCTGCCTTCTTGTAATGACAACCATGCAAGATATGAGGGAAAACCTATCCAACAGAGACATAGACAATAATAAAAACCTGAGCGAGACCCTAACTCTTCCCCACTCTATCCACAATAAAAAAAGTTTGGGCTGAAGCTCCACATTACGTTTCTTATAAATGTAAATATTCTAATCTGCATGTAAGATATTATCAAGGTGCCTGATGAATTATGACTGAATATTCTGTATCACTTAGGTGTTTGACCCACTACGGTTTTCTGCGGAGAACTCAGTAGACAGACACCACCACGCCTTCCTTCCATTCTCTGCTGGCGCACGGTAAGAAAATAACAGTATAGTAATGCTAAACTCTCCCGGACGTTCCGGGAGTCTCCCGCTATTAGATTTTCTCCCGGAAAGGTTTACTCTGCTCTATCTAACAGTGTTAACCTTTCCCTGCTGTCTGTTTTCTTTTTCTGACATCGGGGCTGCCATCAGTCAGAGAAACCCCCCCCCCCAAAAAAAAACAAAACAGCATATGGATGAATAGCTAGGCTTCTATTTGCTATTTCAATTTGCAATAGCCAATAGCAGACTAGCTATTGCACCCACCCATTGCTGCTGTCAATCAGCAGAGGTGGGGCTGAAGTTCTCCATCAGGTCCTCCTCTGCTGATTGACAGCAGCAGAGGGCGGGTGCAATAGCCAGCTTGCTATTGGCTATTGCAAAGATTTCTTTCTTTCTTGCTCCTTGAGGAACATAGGATGTTGTACACCACTAGGTTATACTACCACCTACAGGAACAAAAAAATCATAGGTCAGCCCAGGGTAACTCCTCCCTCTACCATCATGCTTCAGTTTTTTGCTAGACTGGATATTGCTGGTATAGCCTGGAAGTGCTTTTGGGCGTTGGGTTCTGTATAACGTCTTCCTGACTTGAGCAGTTTCTAATCTTCTTCTTATGCAGGATATCGTTCTTCTCCAAATCCAGGATATCATTCTTTTCCACATTCAGGATATCGTTCTTCTCCATATCCAGGTTATCGTTCTTCTCCATATCTAGGATATCGTTCTTCTCCATATCCAGGATATCGTTCTTCTCCATATCCAGGATATCGTTCTTCTCCATATACAGGATATCGTTCTTCTCCATATCCAAGATATCATTCTTTTCCACATTCAGGATATCGTTCTTCTCCATATCCAGGATATCGTTCTTCTCCATATCCAGGATATCATTCTTTTCCACATTCAGGATATCGTGCTTCTCCATCTCCAGGATATCGTTCTTCTCCATATCCAGGATATCATTCTTTTCCACATTCAGGATATCGTGCTTCTCCATTTACAGGATATCGTTCTTCTCCATATCCAGGTTATTGTTCTTCTCCATATCCAGGATATCGTTCTTCTCCAAATCCAGGATATCATTCTTCTCCATATCCAGGATATCATTCGTTTCCACATTCAGGATATCGTGCTTCTCCATATCCAGGATATCGTTCTTCTCCATATCCAGGAAATCGTTCTTCTCCATATCCAGGATATTGTTCTTCGGCCCGGCATCTCTTTTTCTGTTGTCTATGATTCAGTGTTTCAGGCAGGGGTGTATCTACCGCAAGGCAAACTAGGCATTTGCCTAGGGCGGCACTTTCCAGGGGGCAGCAGAAAAGGCTGCCCTGAACCAATGAGTCGGACAGGGCCGGACTTGCCTTTGGCCATTCTGGGCACTTGGCCAGTGGGCCCACCATAGACCCCACTCAGCCCACCATAGATCCCGCACAGCTCTCCTGAAACCCCATACAGCCCACCTGAGACTATGCACAGCTCACCTGAGACCCCGTGTGCGCTGTATCCAGTGACTGATAGGTTGCGCAAAATGTCCTAACCAGGATGGGGTGGGGCAAATTTAGATTGAGGGGGTGCCCGAGGTTAGTCTTGCCTAGAGCAGCATAAAACCAAAATACACCACTGGTTTCAGGCTGTGAGTCTATATCTTTCAGCCACTGACACTTTATGCTGGACATTCCGGATGGATTCTATTGGTTAATTAAGCTATCATTCCACCTTTTGGTAGTTCAGGTACCATCTTCTTCAAGCTGGGTCTTTAGGATCCTGTCAAGGTTTACTTCACTTGCTGTGTGTCTCTTGCTCTTTCAGCATCATGCATCGATTCCTTATTCAAGGATGCCATCTGGTCTTCTGTTCTCACATTTATGATCTACTGGGTGAAGGTTGTTGCCCCTTCTGATTCCAGAGTTGGGAGTAGCTCTTTCAGGCAGCTCCTGAACTGCCATCAGCAGGGCTGGATTTTCCACAAGGCCACTGAGACCTGGCCTCGGGACGGCAGGGGGTAGAGTGGCGGCAGAGCCGCCGGGAGGGTAGTTTTTCTTTTACGTTTATATCTGCTGCGGGCAAACAGGGCTAAATGTGGAGCGTGGAAGTCGCCGCTCCTTTTGTACAAGTGATCTTGACGGCATAAGCCTGCAGCCCCCCTCCTCCATGGTCCACTCCCACCTCCGGCTGCCTCTCCCTCCCCACTGTGGTTTTCATGGTCCCCCACTCTTCTGGGGGACCCAGGACCATGGCAAGGTTGGGGAGAGGGGCGCATTGAGGAACCTGGCCTTATGGCAGCAGAGAGTAAATCCAGCCCTGGCCGTCAGTCCCCAGTTTTCTGTTCTTTTTTTGGGTCTGTTAGCATTTGTTGCTGGTTGCCCAACCCCCAGCTTGACTACTTTTGGATGTCCTTGGGAAGGTGAAAGACTTCCTGTGTCCTTTAAACGACAAGAAAGAAAATAGGATTTTGGTACTCACTTTAAAATTATTTTCTTGGGGTCCATTGAGGTTTATGATCATGCTTACGGTACTGCTGTGCTGAAAACGGAGGCATGCTAAAGTAGGAGGGGTTATCTGGACTTGCCTACTGTTTTATTTTGCGTACAATCCTCCTATAGATGGCACTATAACCCAAAGAGTAAAGACTTCCTGTGTCCCTCAAGGGACTACAAAAAAGGATTTGCAGTGAGTAAAACATTCAGTTTTTTTCTGTACTTGCATGGTCTTTAAGGCTGTATCGAATATGCGCGTTTGTCGCGTGTTTCGTGTCGCACGATTCGCGGTAAAAACCGCGTGACAAACGCGCGTTTCCGAGGGCTACCTGGCTGTATCCCAATGGATACGCACGACAAAAAAGCCCCAAAGGAGCTCCTGTACTTCTTTGGGCGTAGGGCATTTTGTAGCGCGCTCATACGGCCTGTAATACGCCCAGGTGTGAACCATACCCATAGGAAATAATGGGATTTCGGTGTTTGAGCGTTTTGCAGAGCGTAGGAACGCGCTACAAATGCCCAGGTGTGAACCAGGCCTAAAAGGAAGTGTGCAGATATGTACTGTATATTTTTTTTTTTTATAATTTTTTTTTGCCATAACATTCACTTTAAGATATGTAATACAAACTACTAGTGTGATATTTCCTTTTCCAGGAACTGCATTGGACAAACCTTTGCAATGAATGAAATGAAAGTAGCATTGGCTCTGACATTACAGAGGTTTCATCTACTTCCGGATCCAGAAAACGAGCCAATTAAAATCTCCCAAATAGTTCTTCGGTCTTTGAACGGCATTCATATAAATCTGAAGGAGATTGAAAAGAACAGCATGGACAGCACACCTGTCGATGGTGGCAGCTAGCTTAATTATGGCCTGCAAAGCTGTAATAGAGGAATCTTAATAGCCTTGCAGTCTACACTATTCACGTTATGACCATCAATAACCCCATTGCTGTCATTCCAAATTCCGATCAGCTTCGAATCTAACAGGAGTTCTGGTAATGGAGCCAATATTCTTACCACAGTGATCTGTAAACCAGGATTTAGGTGCTGTGCTTATTACAGGTGAAGGATGTCATTTAAAATCACAGTGTATAATACTTGTAATTTTTTATTGGAGGAACTAACTCTTAATAAAGTAACCTCATCAATGTCCATATCTTGTATTTCTACTATGTTACAGATTTTGATATTTTTGATAAGTTAAATCTAAGCTGAAGCATTTTTTCATTGTGAATGGAGTAGGGAATGGTTAAAACCCTGTTAGATGTATCTGTGTCCCACTGAGGAGGTTTCTTTCACTTCCTGTCATGTATACACAGCAGGACGTTAGACAAAATTTCTACAAAGAGAGTAAGGGGAAGTCCCCTTAGATGTCACTGGAACAACTGGACCTTTTCCCTTCTGTTCCTGCTGCATTGACTACCTAGTTTTGGGTTTTCCTTCATTTACAGTTATTGTGACTCCAATTGTTGAAATAGTGATGTATCCCTTCCTGAGACCTCTGTGTCTGACCTGTATATAGCAGATACAATATACTGCGGACAGTCTTCATTAGATAACTGAACTCACGAAATACTTTACATGCACAAAGATCATTATTGCATGCAGCAGGTTACTGGCAAACAATAGGATGCAGCAGATGGCTGAAATGACGGTATTTGAAGGTTAAAAAAGGATAATGCCTTCCTCTCCTCTTGCACATTGGCCAGAAAATGGCTGAATGGAACACACAGAAAGAAGGAGTTGCTATATTATACAAGGGAAGAAAACACAGAAATAAAGAGGGTGCAATAAACCTAAGGACCACTAGGTGGCAGCAGAACAACTATAACTAATACAAATATACAATAGTACCAAATATTAACTATGGCTATACATAACGATACCAGTGCCATACAATTCCTGCTGACAGCACAACAGTTCTGGTCACAAGGACAAATAGAGAGGGTGAATCTTTCACCAGCAAAATCAAAAGCACTGCACTCTGACAGGTGGAGAAGCATCTTTGTCCAACCAAAAGGGAGAGAGAATGAATAAATGTGATACTCACTGTACTGAAAGTACATTAGACATGTAAGCTGCGGAAAAAAACGGTTCGATTCGGATATTTAGTTATTTTGGGACTCGGATCCGAAATTCAATTTGTTCGGGTTTCTGATTCGGACGATATCCAAATTTTCGTTAGTTTCGGATGAGTTTACAAATACTAGTTGTGAATACCATAGAAAAACATTTACAGATATTAGGCCGGTCAGTCTAACATCGGTAGTTTGTAAAATGCTAGAGGGCATAATACAGATATTAAATAGATACAGATATTACGCAAAGGTGTTAGTTTTTTGTCTACGGTCTAAAAATACCAAAGAAATAAATTTTTTTTAAATTGCACCAAATTGCTGAGATCTTTCTCTAGTGGCCGATCTTTAATTTAGGGCTGTGGAAATGAAAGATTAATTTCTCGATTAATCGTTAAACGTTTTGATCGATTAAAATTATTTTGATCGCTAATGAAAACACTCACCTCTCCGCCTGCTTCCGGGAGTCCCGCCGGCGATCCGGTGACGTCACGGACATCGACGTCACCGGACTCCTCCCCCCTTCCCCAAGTGGCTCCGTCGGCTAACCAAGGGAAGGGGGGAGGAGTCCGGTGACGCCGATGTCCATGACGGCTAACGAAGGGAAGGGGGGAGGATTCCGGTGACGTCGATGTCAATATTGAGTGGGGCACGTGAGATTAATAACGTGCTGGATTAGTGTGATCCTAGTTCATATTATTACTTCATTGCTGTGCTGTATGTGTATAGGCCAATGTAGTTGGATCTGTATGTGCGTTATAAATAATCGAAATTAATTGATTAAAAAAAATTTCGATTAATCGAACACGAAAATTTTAATCATTACCAGCCCTACTTTAATTACATCATGCTGGTCTCTTTCATGTGTTTGTGTAGAATATACAGTGCCTGGAAAAGTAGTAAACATATCGAGCACTAGAGGGCAGCACAGGATAGTCCACAACTACCTGTTCACAGCACACCACTTCTCTCTAATATAGAGTCCCCATCAATGATATATGACATCATCACATCATCACTAGTTTCCCCTTCCCTGTTAGTGTTGAGTATTAAACCCTTCAGAGGTTATGGAGCCAAAAGTGCCAGCATGACCGTCAATATGTCTTCATGTATTTTAGGAAGGTGACATTCAGAGTTCAGGATATTATTTTCTTCTCTCTAGTCCCTTCATCATGTATTGAGATGCTGTTTTATAGAACATCGAGATCATTCCTTATTATCTGTGAAAGGGTTACATTAATATTTTTACCTCTGCAGTAAAATGAGCACATCATACAGAACATGTATTGCTACACTGAGCACACCATGAATAAACCTTATTGCTAGACTCAGAGGTACACTATTTAGCCAAAAGCATTAGACATCCCTCCAAATTCAGCTCAGGTATTTCCAGTGGGGGGCAGATAATCCTAAAGAATACAGAGACATTTTAGACAGTTTCCAACCTTGTGGTAACAGTTTGGGAAAGATCCTTGTCTGTTCCAGCATGACTATGCCCCTGTGTACAAAGCCAGAGTCCTGACCTCAGCCCTACTGAACACCATTGGGATTAACTAGAATGTCGATTGCAAGCCAGGGCCTCCCATCCAACATTAGTACTTAAAGTTACAAATGCTCCTTTGGCTAAATTGGCAATTGGTAAACATTCCCACAGACACTCAAAGAAGTTGAGGAAGTTATCCTGAGAAGAGTGGAGGCTGGCATAGACGCAAAGGGTTGGGCACCTCTAGATGATTGGCTATGGTTTTAGAATGGGATGTCCAACATTTTCATATTGATGTCCTCAAATGTTTGGTCATAACGTTTATTTGGCGTGTATAAATATAATCTCATGCAGTTATTATATTTTTAATATTTGAAAGTGCTTCCACTAGTGGCCATTTTTTATATCGGAAATGTAACAGATTTCTTCCTAAAGCAACACTGTCACTTTGGCCAAAATGTCTGTGAAAGATCTCCCCCCAACACATTGATACTCACCTTTTGAGCACTCCCCTACCGCTCCTTACTTCTTTGCAGAGGGCACGACCCGGTGCTTCCCGATGTGACCTCTTCCCATGATGCAGTGCTTGGGCAAGTATTGCTGTGATACACTCTGTTAGTATGGACAGACACATCAGAGGATGGTGGAACACACAGGTACAATCAGACTGCGCTCCATCAGTTATCTGGGCTCACGTATCTTCCATAAATGCAGATGCTTGGCTGAACATCCAAAACAACTTTTGGAATTATATTAACATCTTAAAGCATATCAGATTTTAGTAATTGGGTTTAACTCTTCTTTAAAGTGTATGTTTAGCCAAAACGTATTTGTTAGTGTTAGAGAGTAGGGAAAGGTTAAAACCCATATCAGATCATTCTTGCAGTCTGTGTCCTCCTAGGGAGATTTGCCTTCACTTCCTGCCTTGGAGCCTACGGATGCACCGATACTGATATTAGTAGTATTTGGGTGAGTACCTGTACTCGACCAAATGCTCCGATATCGGAACTTCCCGTCAGAGGGAGTATGAAGCCAGCTTCCTTTCCAATTAGGAAGCCGGGAGGCCGGTCATGACGTGCCGCTCAGCTTCCTGTTTGGCTAGTTAGCCGTCTTCACTTGTTGCTAGGCAGTCTGGCTAACTGACCAATCAGGAAACCAGATGGCACCTTGTGACCCGCGCCCAAATCCTGATTGTTCGAGAAGCCAGGCAGCCTCGGCAAGTGAAGCCGTGTTCTTTTGATAGCACACCGGCTTCCCAGGCAATCAGGAGGCCAGGCAGCGGGTCATAATCTGACTGACTTCCTGATAATCGGGGCACATGGCAACGGTATTTGTACTCAGTATCGGTGAGTACCGGAAAAAAAATATCAGTACTCGTTATGGTTGCACAGATACCATGTACAGTACTCGGTACAAGTACGAGTACATGTACCGATACTTTTGAGCTCCAAGACTAGACTAGAGAAAAATTCAAAAGTTAGGAGGCAGCTGTCATTTGTAAGGAGCACACGGAGCTCCTGGGATTTGTACATCTCTGTTTTAATGTATGATTTTGTTTTTATAAATATAAATAAAGGGATGCACAGATACCAGTTTTGCGAGTACGAGTACTGATACATTTTTGTTTATTGTCATGTGACAGTGTTTCTAAAACAATACAGACTAATGATTTCAGGACAGTGGTGGAGCACTAGAGCCAGGTCCCAGCTGCAACCGCTGCAACCCTGGTAGTTCTCATGAAAATGCCAAGTGTCTGCACTGGTACTGGAAAGTATCTGTGCATCCCTAGTACTCGTACTTGATACCAAAAAAATGGTATTGGTACATCTCTATTGGAGATGCCAATATCTACAAAGTGAAGAGGATTCTCATCTTAAGCTGGCCATGAATGAAAGAATGAATGAATGTCGCCCGGTTCCTAATGAAGCAGCTTAAATTCAAGTTACGGGTGGCCCTGTTTGCACAAGCCCCCTCGCCCCATTCGACAAAAGTCAATATGTCCAACTCTAAAGTTTTGGATTTTCCTATAGTTGCCTTCTATGTTCCGAGACAAAACAATCCTTTAACTATGTTATTTTTCCTGGAGTTCAGACTACTGAAGGTAATATATGAACTATGTGAGAAAACAGTAAATGTTTGTACACGTGACCTAATTGGTATGTATTGCGATCCAGTTGAGATCCCTATCTTTCTGCTCTAGCATTAAGAATTCAATTAGGAATCAAGATCCCATTTTTTTATGTTTTAAATCTGCAGCTTTTATTGAAATAATACCTGGTGATCCTGCCATGAAGACCCTTGTTCACACACTTCCTGTTGTAGAGTGACAATGCTCTGTCCTTGGCTCCCAATCAAACTTCTGCATGGTTGACTGTGTTGACACATACTGAGCAGTGTGTGGCCCCATTAGGACCCCCACATTTTAGCAGTGTGCGACTCTGCTAGGAACCCCAAAATGCATGCAATGTCTGGCCCCATTAGGACCCCAAAATTTGAGCAATGTGTGACCCCGTTAGGACCCCCCTTAAATTTGAGCAGTGTATGGGTTAGGACCCCCAAAATTTAAACAGTGTGTGGCCCTGTTAGGACCCCCAAAATGTAAGCAGTATGTGGCCCTGTTAGTAGTGGGGTCAAAAATTCTTGCTTGAACATTGACTGTAGCCAATCAGCTGCAGCCACTGTTTGGGTTATCTCACAGCAGCACACCCGCTATGTAAAAAAAAAAAAATAGACGAGCGGAGAGGGGGGATTACCCCCATCCATGCTTTTAGATTGGATGGGGGAATTGAGAGATTGAAAAAAACTACTAGTAGCAGTAGTAGGCCATATACTAGTAGAAAATACTAGTAGTGGAAGTAGTAGGCCATACACTAGTGAAAAAAAATCTACAAGTGTATGAGCAGCTTAAAGCAGGACTTCAAGTGCTCATTTTGTCTAGGGACCTAAAATAACATATATATATTAACTGGAATTGCAATCCCAGCTGACTCCTACACCACTCCCTACAGCCTGTCTCCTCCTCCGCTCCAACAATGGAATGATGTACCTCGGTGTCCTCACATGCTATATACTGTATTATACGTGATGACTCACAGATCCTTAGACCCCTGCAGAGGAAGGGGAGCAAGGCTGAAGGGACCGGTCTAAGAGCAAGCCAGGATTATGGTTCGGGTGCGTATAACTTTGTTATTTCAGCTCCCTAGACAAAACAA
This sequence comes from Nanorana parkeri, assembly GCF_000935625.1. Lineage (NCBI taxonomy): Eukaryota > Metazoa > Chordata > Amphibia > Anura > Dicroglossidae > Nanorana > Nanorana parkeri. Next base: position 358,003 of record NW_017306374.1, read on the forward strand.
GCACTGCAAGGGTTAAGACATGATTTGTCTGGAGTTCTGCTTCAAATTTGATCCACTAAGGGTCTAATGCACGCTGTACGAATTTCGGCTTGTTCTTGATGATCCGGCTGAAATTCGCTGAGTGGGTGGTCCTGCTGGCAGCCTTCCATTCATCATCCTTCAATCAGAGAATCGAAGAAGCTGGATGGAACATTTTGGGGCAAACAGAAAGCCAATCAGCTGCCTTCACTGTTGGAGAATTCTGGCAGCGGTGGGAACGCAGCAGCCCAGCAGGAGATTCATCCAGCCATGTTTTTTAGCGTGAATGGAGGAATCTGTTATATTTTTTTGTACAGCCCGCAGGTTGAACGTACAAAATATACATGTCCAACACCCAGCGCCACCCCTGAACCCGTCTCCCCTATGATGAAGAACGAGGTGGTCCCTCCACCCCAATATTCTGCCTATCTGAAGCTCAGGATTTTATTTTTTGTTACCAATCTGACCCTGCTGACTGTATTTAGCTGACAGGTACTCTAAACGTATGTTCCTGTCTTTAAATCTCTATGGACTGAGCTTTGACACATTTTTAAGATGTTAATCCAGAGATCCCCCCCAAAAAAGGGTTAATATACCCCCGGCTGGCATCAGGGGGCACCGCGAAAAAAGATGGTATTTTAGCACGGCGGTGGCTGAGACCAAACGTTTATCAGCAGTCATTTTCAGATAGCCAAACAATTGAAGTAAACGTATACCTATCAGGCAGATAATCGTGAGCGACGTGTCATTACTACACAGCGCGCATTTATTATCTGCTCCCGCAGTCATGTCAGTGCCACTGCACAGGGCCTGATAATTGAGTTCATTCATGCAGATGCTGTATTATCAGCTCCTACAGGAGGAGGTTGCAGACAGTTAGCGACGCTGCGTGCCAGCCAGAGATTAGGGCCCTTCTAACCCTCGGAGAATAATTAACAGTACCAAAACCCAGTATGCTACAGAAAAAAAAATTCAGCCTGATCTCTTAACTGTAGCAGGTGTAATATGCTGATAACGCCAGCTCCGGGGATGGCTTGGCTGCTGGGGATTGCGTATCATGGCGGCCGCGGTGAATACATTTCTGCTGTCGTCGGCTCCTCCCATCCAGGGAGCCTTGACGCTCAGCCTTATGTCAGTTTGGTAATTGTTATTCTATAGAAGGGTCATAATGACAATGAGGCATTTAAAGGTTTACAGTCACGGTGCAAATTCCCTTCTGTGACATTTACTGCGCATTCTTCATCTGGCCGCGTTGTGTTATCTTCATCCCCTGTTTTCCCGCTCCTTTCCTTTGCTGGGTTCTACCGGTTCTGTTTTGCTTGTTGCCACTTGAAATCTGTATAGATATCGAGACTCTTTAGACTCAATACGCTCAAATGTAAGAGATATTTATAAGGAGGGATCATTTAAATATTTGATTTATTAACATATCACCAAGGGGGTCCATTAATAACAAAAATCACTATGCGAGTGTATCAGCTTCTGCAAAAGAGTTCTGAATAATAGTCCTGTGAATGTTTCTAATGTGTGCAAAATGTTATTTTCTGGTACTTAAAGTGACATTAAAGTCTAAAATGTGTTTCCCTCCCCCCAATGTTAATGTTAGCATTTACCTTAAATGATGTCTCCTAATCCAATCTTCTTCTTTCCTGATGTTTTAATCTGTCCCTCCAGTGCTGCGGCGGGTCTCTGATCCAGCGCTGACTCCTCTGTCCTTGCTGGCACTTCCAGTCCCACGGTGTCTGCATGCGGTTGCACGCCGTCCATATACTTACCTTGTGTCTCTCCTCGTCCCCCGGCCGAAAATGTGAACTGCGCATGCACGCGCCCCAGGATGCTTTGCGGCCGCGCAAGATTTTTCAGATTTTCGGATGGGAGCGCGCGGCCAAGACACAGATAAGTGTAAACCCGTTTCAAAGTTTTTTTTAAAGTTTTTGCATATATCTCCTGCTTGCTAACAGGGTTTAATAACCCTTTAAGTTGTCTTTCACTGGGTGAGTGTAACATTCATGCAGTGAAGCCTGTTTGTTACAATGTTATCAAATAGAATGTTATTAGAATGTGTTAATTATTAAAAATCGGATTGTATGGATTTTTCTGTTGAATATAAGCAGTGCTGGATGCAACATATTCTATGAACATTCGATCCTAAGAGAAAATAGTCTGAGCATATTCAATCCCAAGGCTTGGTTCACACCTAGGAGTTTTTGAGCAGTTTGAAAAGCACTTTTAACTGCCCAACACAAGAAATCCCGTGATTTTCAATAGCCCTGGTTCACACCTGAGCAGTAAAACCCCAAACGCCTGAAAAGGTACAAGAGCTTCTTTGGCCAGTTAAAAGCGCTTCTTTGCCCCAAAGACTACATTGGAAATACCCCAAAACGCGCAGCAGAAGCATGTTGCACATTTTTATAAGAGCGTTCTTCCATTGCCTACATTGGCTTATGAGCTGCCAATCAAAACACGCGTCTTCATGTACTCATGTTAAAACGTGCATACAAATGTGCACAATGCGCATAAACACGCATGCTGTTAACGCGCGTACAAGCACGCAAATACGGTGTCGCCTAGGTGTGAACCAGGGCTAAGAGAAAATACCTCAAGGGCATTCAATCCTAAGAAAAAATGGCCTTAGGACATTCTGAGAGAATAGACTAAGAACATGTGATCAGAAGAGAAAAAACTCTAAGTACAGTAAACTCCCAGTTATCTGGCACGCATGGGGATCTGTAGGTGCCGGATAACTGTAGTTTCTGGTTGCTTGAGAGTTAATAGTAATAGTTAATGCCCCCCATTTCCCTGCCGGCTAGCTTCTGCAGCCAACAGGTGAATGCAAACAGCCAGGAGCGATAGCCAACCTGCTATTGGTTATTGCAATTTTACAGCATCTAGATTCCGCTGTCAGCAGCAGAATGTAAACAAAGAGAAGCAATAGCCAATTGCAGGCTGGCTATGGAAACCCTCGCCCACTGAGCAGAGGAGCAGAGAGAAAGTTCTCCTTTGCTCAGTGGGTTGGCACAATAGCCAATCTGCTATTGGCTATTGCAATTTGAAATATTGCTATTGCTTCCCATTGTTTACATTCTGCTGCCAAAAGTGGAATCCAGCCGGCCGACCGGCAGCAAGATGTAAACAAACAATTTACTTAGCAACTAAATAAATGTAGTTGCTAATGACATTTTTTATGTGCACCAAGCAGCCAACAATTTTTTAGTGTGCGTCAAGCCGCCGGGGGAAAAAAATTTGTTTTTTGCCGACTGCTTGAGAGTGCTGCTTGCTTGAATGCTGGATAATGGGGAGGTTACTCTACTTTCAATCCTAAGGGAAAATACTCTAAGAACATTCAATCCTAATATAGAATAGTCTGAGAAGATTTGATCAGTAAATAGCCTTAGAACATTTGATCGTAAGAAAAAATAACCTTAGAACATTTGATCCGAAGATGAAATACCTTATGAACATTCACTCCTAAGAGTCAACAACAAATGCTTTAGCGCACTGTCCTGGAGACTAGGGATGCACGGATACTTTTCAGATACCAGTGCCGATACTTGACATTTTCATGAGGACTACCAGGGTTGCAGCGGTTGCAGCTGGGACCTGGCTCTGGTGCTCCACCACTGTCCTGAAATCATTAGTCTGTATGGTTTTAGAAAAACTGTCACATGACAATAAACAAAAATGTATTAGTAGTTGTATCTGTGAGTACTTGGGCAAGTATCAGTACTTGTACTGGCAAAACTGGTATCTGTGCATCCCTTTATATATATTTACATAAAACAAATACATTACATACATACATTAGAACAGAGATGTACAAATCCCAGGAGCTCCGTGTGCTCCTTACCAATGACAACTTCCTCCTAACTTTTGAATCTTTCTCTAGTCTAGTCTTGGAGCTGGAAAAGTATCTGTACTTGTACCGAGTACGATACTTGGTATCGGTGCATCCCTACTGGAGACTGTGAATTTAGAATTGATATGGTGATCCAAAACAGTGGCATGAAGAATTAGAATACAATTAAAATGCCTGATATGAATAAATGAACTGGAAGGACGTTGAACACTGCAGCGTGCCGCTCCACCAGATGGAGGCTGAACTGTAAAGTGGCACAGGGTGAAAAAAAGGAAAGAAAACAGAGGAGCGCTCAACCTAATAAAGATACAATGTGTGCAACTTTACACACATTGAAGGGAATTTATCAAAACTGGAACAGACAAAGTCTAGAGCAGCTGTCCATGGCAACCAATCAGCTTCTCCGATGTGAAGAGGGCTGCTGATGTGAAAGAAGGGGACTTTCATGTAGGAGGGGGCTTCAGATGTGAAGAGAGGCTCCTAGTATGAGAAGAGGGCTCCTGAGGGGAATCTGTTGTGAAAGGGGGCTGCTGATATGAAAGGGGGCTGCTGATATGAAAGGGGGCTGCTGATGTAAAGGAGGGAACCACATTTTTCTCTATTTTTTTAAAATCCATATTAGACCACTATTTCGGATAAGGCTCTGTTATGGATACCAGAGGGACCACACGTCATATTTTACATTCACAGCTGTTACATTTTAGACTGAGATTTTGCATACTTTTAATGGATGTTGTGACTGAAAAAAAAGTTTGAGAAATGCTGCTCTAGATACTTCTACAGCGGGCATTCTCAACCAGAGCTTCATGAAAACTCTAGGGTTCCTCCAGAGATGTCTAGGGGTTCCTTGAGGTGTATCTGATTGACCTCCGATCTGATGGTGCCTGCATAGATCCAGGTCTAATGCCACTTTGTAGAGCCACCGGCATGACATCAATGATCTCCTTAGCTGCCTATGAGGTTGGTATTCTGACCACCGCTGTGCAGGGGAACATTCTTTCCACTGGCCACCCATGTAAGAGGCATTTTCCCAATGATCCCAGATGAATTTGTTTTAGCAGGGGTTCCTTAAGAGGTGAAAGCATTTGAGAATGGCTGCTCTACAGTATGTGTTGATATCATTAGGTCATCTTGCAACCTGTGGTGAGCAATCTACTTTTTCCATGCCCTCCCTTTATCTGTTCCATTATCTGCTCTGATCTCCTGCTACTTTGTTGCAGAAGTGAGTTTGCTGACAGCTAAGAGTCAATCGGAGATGTGTTTGTCTGGTGTCTGGCCCCTGCTGTGCTGCGTCTGTATACAGTAGCAGGCTGGTTGCTCAATGTTCTCAGCTTTTCTTACATGTCCCCATATGGCAGGAGCAGTTTTATGACTTTCAGATAGTATCTGGTGCTCCACCACTGTCCTGAAATCATTAGTCTGTATGGTTTTAGAAAAACTGTCACATGACAATAAACAAAAATGTATTAGTAGTTGTATCTGTGAGTACTTGGGCAAGTATCAGTACTTGTACTGGCAAAACTGGTATCTGTGCATCCCTTTATATATATTTACATAAAACAAATACATTACATACATACATTAGAACAGAGATGTACAAATCCCAGGAGCTCCGTGTGCTCCTTACCAATGACAACTTCCTCCTAACTTTTGAATCTTTCTCTAGTCTAGTCTTGGAGCTGGAAAAGTATCTGTACTTGTACCGAGTACGATACTTGGTATCGGTGCATCCCTACTGGAGACTGTGAATTTAGAATTGATATGGTGATCCAAAACAGTGGCATGAAGAATTAGAATACAATTAAAATGCCTGATATGAATAAATGAACTGGAAGGACGTTGAACACTGCAGCGTGCCGCTCCACCAGATGGAGGCTGAACTGTAAAGTGGCACAGGGTGAAAAAAAGGAAAGAAAACAGAGGAGCGCTCAACCTAATAAAGATACAATGTGTGCAACTTTACACACATTGAAGGGAATTTATCAAAACTGGAACAGACAAAGTCTAGAGCAGCTGTCCATGGCAACCAATCAGCTTCTCCGATGTGAAGAGGGCTGCTGATGTGAAAGAAGGGGACTTTCATGTAGGAGGGGGCTTCAGATGTGAAGAGAGGCTCCTAGTATGAGAAGAGGGCTCCTGAGGGGAATCTGTTGTGAAAGGGGGCTGCTGATATGAAAGGGGGCTGCTGATATGAAAGGGGGCTGCTGATGTAAAGGAGGGAACCACATTTTTCTCTATTTTTTTAAAATCCATATTAGACCACTATTTCGGATAAGGCTCTGTTATGGATACCAGAGGGACCACACGTCATATTTTACATTCACAGCTGTTACATTTTAGACTGAGATTTTGCATACTTTTAATGGATGTTGTGACTGAAAAAAAAGTTTGAGAAATGCTGCTCTAGATACTTCTACAGCGGGCATTCTCAACCAGAGCTTCATGAAAACTCTAGGGTTCCTCCAGAGATGTCTAGGGGTTCCTTGAGGTGTATCTGATTGACCTCCGATCTGATGGTGCCTGCATAGATCCAGGTCTAATGCCACTTTGTAGAGCCACCGGCATGACATCAATGATCTCCTTAGCTGCCTATGAGGTTGGTATTCTGACCACCGCTGTGCAGGGGAACATTCTTTCCACTGGCCACCCATGTAAGAGGCATTTTCCCAATGATCCCAGATGAATTTGTTTTAGCAGGGGTTCCTTAAGAGGTGAAAGCATTTGAGAATGGCTGCTCTACAGTATGTGTTGATATCATTAGGTCATCTTGCAACCTGTGGTGAGCAATCTACTTTTTCCATGCCCTCCCTTTATCTGTTCCATTATCTGCTCTGATCTCCTGCTACTTTGTTGCAGAAGTGAGTTTGCTGACAGCTAAGAGTCAATCGGAGATGTGTTTGTCTGGTGTCTGGCCCCTGCTGTGCTGCGTCTGTATACAGTAGCAGGCTGGTTGCTCAATGTTCTCAGCTTTTCTTACATGTCCCCATATGGCAGGAGCAGTTTTATGACTTTCAGATAGTGAAGTCTTTACAGGTAATGATATAGACTGACTACTACACTGATATCTGCACTGTGCTGAGAAATGTCATCGGAGTGCACAGTCATCTGTCTCCAGGCCTTATCCGAGGCCGATGCCAAAATGAATACGTGTTAATTCAAATATGGATGATGAGACTGGAAAATTGAGAATAGCTTTACTATACACTAGAAAGAGGATAGAAAGAGTTGTGCTTTATGGGCACCAAAAAAGGACAAGTCACCGAACGCTCAAAGATTTTCTAAAAAGATTATTTTATTAATACAGGATTAAAAATTGATAGAAAAGCGGCCGTAATAAAAGTTGGACTGATTGCCTCCAATATCCACTCAATAACAGGGCTCAGATGTATTAAACATGATTGCATAAACATGATTCAATTAATAGGTAGCATATAAATAGTGAAATTGAGAAAACATGATTGTAATTGCATCAATAAAGGAACATGATTGGAACATCAGCAATACAGATCTGAAACCCAGGGAGTGTAAAGTGTGGAATGTTTCTCAATGCGTTTCGCGCATATATTGCACTTCATCAGGAGGGGAGGCAATCGACCCCAAATGGAGCCAATGGACGGACGCCCCACGTGGTGACCAATAGCCAAAAAAGGCAGGTGCCCCCAGATCGTGGGAAAAGAAGCTAGGACTGCAGCGACTGGGTGTAGAGGGGTACTTGTTAGGAAAATCAGTATGTTGGGACGAAGAACAAATGCCTCAAAAACATCGGTCCATCTAACTTCCAAGAAGTAAGAGGAGTCCCAGAGTGGCAACAGGGTGAAAAACAAATGGCGTCCCATTTCCGCACAGTCCCTAGGGCCTGAACCCACAAAAGAGCCGCTGATGTGTGCACGGCCGTCCCTTGCCACACACTGTGACGACCCTCAGTGTGCGGCAAGGGACGGCAGTGCACACATCAGCGGCTCTTTTGTGGCCCCGTGACGTGCACCACCAACACCCATACCCTGCTGTCATCTGTCACATCTGCTCTGCAAGCTCTGTTTTATGTAGGTTCTGGGCAGTAAAGGTGGTGTAGGAACCACAAAACCCGGTCACAGCTATGACTTCAGAAAACATTCACTCGGCTGCCCTCGGCAGCTTCGTGAATAGACCCCTATGAGTCTATATACTAATCCCTGATACACAGGTGACCACTAGAGGGAGCAGTTAGACATCTGCATATGAAATATTATAATTAAAATAATGCACATCAAACTAAAATATATACAAATGTCTTCTGAACAATTACGTTCTGGCAACCGTTACTATAATAGCTCGGAAGGTGTACCTGCCAGAACCCCCATGGCTTGCCTTCAAAGTAAAGAACAGAAGTGTTATGCTAATGATTGTAACATTCATCAACTTTTTTTTTTTTACTCCTTCTAATCTCTTCACCTTTTCATCAGTTTGTATTACAAAACGTTACATTATCAGCCAGTGATGTTATCTGGGGGGCCCCGGCAATCTCTCAAGGGCTGCCTTTCAGTATCAGCGACTGTCTCAGCAAGAAGTTGCTTGCACAATTCCCATCTTCCTGTTAGGAGCCTCCAAGTCCCCCTATCATTACAATGCACACTCCACGTCTGTGCGATAGTGCTGATGCTGCAGGCTGATTGCCACCAGTGACTCGGCAGCATACAGAGCTGCCAACAAATGAGACTGAAGCAACCTTAGCTATTCAGCATTGTGTAACATTGGGTTTAGAATCAGCAGGGCCC
>NW_017306374.1:367076-371539 GCF_000935625.1 Nanorana parkeri
CATAATGGGTGAGAGAGGATGGGCTCTTGTATCTCTGCTGTTCTGAACATCAATATTAAAATTAAACTGTTGTAATTTGTTGGCAGGATTGAGTCTCGCGATCAGGCCAGGGGATCAGAACGGTTGGCCTTATCTCTCAAAAAAAAAAAGAGACAAGCCGCGGACACTGTCTCAGTGCAACTGATATCATATGACATGGAGCCTGGATCCGTTAAAGTTTGGCAACTAAAGTTTAGTACATAGATGGTATCTGGAGATACGAGCTTTCAAACCGCTTTTCTTCTCCAAGGGGTGATAAAGTAACGGCTTGTGCCGAGCTTGAGAAATTAACTGTATTTTGAAGAGCAGTCAATGGTAAAGCTGGCCATATATTGTTACAAGTTTGTTCAAAATTGTTCATCAAATATTGAATCAACTAATTTTGTCGAAAGCCCTTAAAAATGTCATCCAGAGCGGCTACTTGAATGGAATCGCAGATGTATTAAACTGGATTATTTTGTGGCTGGCACAAGTGTATAACAACATACAAAAATCACATTCTCAGTTAGAATTACTTTCATTCAGATGAGAAACAGGAGAAAATTTCCATCTTGCTCTTTCCGTTGTCCTTGTTACTGTGGTCAAGAATGAACGTTGTTTAGGCCCCACTGACCAATAGAAAATCCTATGAACGTTCCGAAAATGAAAATTCTACTTACCGTTGTATGGCCAGCTTTGGTTTGGCCTAAACCATGGGTAGGCAACCTCAGGTTTCAGCCATCAGCCTTTCTCAAACCAGGGTCCCCTGATACACTGGGGTTCCTTCTGGCTTTGTAAGGGGTGCCTCAAAATTTTGTGATTAGAAGACTGTGATGGGAAAGGGGAACTCTAATGTAAAAGGAAGGATTCTGATATAAAGGAGTTTCTGATGTGAGAGGCTCCTCATGTGAAGGGTGGCTCCTGATTTAAAGGGGGCTTCTAATGTTAAGGGGAGCTTCTGATGTGAAGAGGAGCTTCTGATGTGGAGGAGCTTCTGATGTGAAGGGGAGCTTCTGGTGTGAAGAGGAGCTTCTGATGTGAAGGGGAGCTTCTGGTGTGAAGAGGAGCTTCTGATGTGAAAGGAGGGAGCTTCTAATGTAAAGGGGGGGGGGGCTACTGATGTAAAGGGGGAATTCTGATGTGTAAAGGAGGCTTTGATGTGGAGGGGGCTACTCTGGGATGCCTCAAGATTTTGCGTAGTTTTTAAGCGTGACATGACTGAAAAAACTTTGAGAAATGCTGGCCTACATTTCAAGACTATGACAGCCACAGGCATGACTCTCAGGAGCAGAGGCATAGTGGGATTTCATCACAACTGGAGTGCCAAGGTTGCTGATCCATGGCCTAAACTGATGCTAATATGGTGGTGGGTGAATTGTTGAATCCTTTATCTGGGATAAGTTATCTTCTTGACAGATTGGGTCTGGGTCATCGGTTTTCTTCTAGAAAGGAAGAAAAAAGGTTTATGAATTTGTTTTTGATAGAGTAGAGAAGGGTTAGAACCCCCATCACGTTCTTATTGCTGCTTGTGTCCCTCCTGGGAAGATTCACTCTCTCTAAAACTGTCCTGCTGACAACTCTCGCTCCGAAAGTCAGGGAAAGTCCAAAAGTCGCCACAGATCAGAATTAGAGGGGAAATCCTCCAATGGTGATACCTGTTCCAGTGACAACTGTCTGATAAAGATTTCTCTCACTTCCTGTTGGGTCTATAAGCCGTGAATTGAAATCTTGTGAAAGGGACACAATAAAAAAATTCCACAGGGGTTTAAAAAAAAAAAAAGGTTCTGGTGTTAGATATACTTGGCATGTTAGTGAGCAGCTTACTGTAACTGAAATCACCTTGAATGCCATGTGATGATCATATTACCGCATGCTTATAGTCTTCACTGTGCAAAATGTCTTCTGTATGATCTGGAACTTTGGTGCCACATTAGAAAAACATGGACAAAATAAGTCTGGAACCTTTTATTACACATTGGGATGTATAGGGGGCTGTGTTCCCCCTGGCAGTCCTGACACTGGGCCACAACCTATGTTGGCTTTGAAGAACTGGGCAGGTCTGCAGCAGTAAAAATTAAGATGATCAGCAGGTCGGGGGTGAAGAGTTATGGGCTTATAACCGCACTTACTCCGAAATATGCAAATATTATCTAAATACAAGAGCCATGCGTATTCTTCCTTGGAATCTTGGGGATCTTTGTTTATTTTTTCCATATCCGTCCAGTAATCCAGTAAGAGACTTTCTCTCTGTGTAGGAGCTTCCTGTTCTGAAGACCGGTCACTGCTGCTCTCTTTCCTTATGCAGGGAGACTGGTCTTGTCTCCGCCCCCTCAAGTCCTTTTCTGCAGGCAGCAGGTAGTGGGTGAAGCCTGCTGGGCCCCTCCCACATCTCTGTTCCCTGTACAGGCTGTGCGCAGCACAGTGATGACATCACTGCATGTTTTACAAGGTCATATTTGGGTTTCCAAAGGCATTTGGTGTACACAAAGTAGGTTTATATCCTTTATGGCTATTGAGGATCATATTTAATGATGGATTTTGTGCTCGGAGTTCAGCTTTAACTCATGAACTTTGGCATGGTCAAATCTCCAGATCAAGGAATCGTCTTCTTCTACAAGAGAAGGTTAGTTATTACAGGTTTATGGAACTGATGTGTTTGCTTAACTAGAGGAGAATGCTGAGACAGCCGGGGAGTTTATAGAGTTATTATTAACTAAGATGTATTGAGCATCCAGGCAAAACATTGACCATAGACATCATATTAACCTGAACTTCGGCCCTGCAAATAAGTCACGGTATAATGGCTGCCAAACAGCTCAATACAAACATTAAGTGATAACCATCTTACCATTCGAAAGATTTACAAATCAGTGCATATGGTCTTGTGGTCCACCCGTACCAGCTGTGCTGTATGACTGCATGCATGGGTCTGACAACAGTTTTCAGTTCTACATGCTAAGGATGAACAGATTTTTTCCCTTGGGGTAAAATGCATTGGAGAGGATACAGGAGGGCAAAATTAAAGAAGTATTAAACTCTCCAACTTTTGTTTCAATAATGATTCACATCAAACAAATATACCCAGCAAAGTATTTCTTTACAGCTTTACCCAAACGCTAACAGAATCATGCTTCCAAACAGCTCCAACTCTCTTAGCTCATCTTCCCTGAACTCCCTGTCCAGTGCAAGATCACAAGGAAGAGCTCAGTCTCCAGCAGCCGTCCATCTATTAGCTTGGAGAAGGGAGGAAAGAGGAGCAGAGGACTGGATTGTCTTGCCATGCCTGTGCGTTTGTGGAAGCACACACTGCTGATTAGCACACAAAGGATGGCTCCATAGGAGCCTGCAAGAGAAAGGAGTCACCCAAAAAACAGGATAGCAGGACCAGTGCTCAGGGGACCAGCTGATTCTGCAGGAAACTAAAAAAACTCTCTCCCCCTCCGCTCCAGTGGTCTAAGGTTCGTGAGTCATCAAGTTCTATACAAACTGGATGCAAGGACGCCAAGGGACATACTATTGATGCAGAGGGAAAGACAGGCAGAAGGGAGCAGTGTCACAGTCGGCTGGCTCAGAGGATCAGGTGAGCATAACTTTCTTACTTTTGACCCTAGGCAAAAGCAAGCACTTAGCCCTTGCAGTGCAAGGGTTGATAACATTTTTACCCAGAGTTGTTCTTTAAAATAGTGCAGTAGAGTGGGGGCCATTATAGCCCCAAAGGAGTGGGGGCAACTCCATATTAATGCCCATGGTTTTGGAATGGGATCTCCAACAAGCTCATATAGGTCAGGTATCTACCAACATTTGCCCATATCATGTACAATGCTTTATTTTTGTAATTTTTCAGCTTTCAGAAGCTTTACTTTTGAACCTCCTTGCTGTACCATATTTTGATTATTCTACCCCCAGACCTGAAGATTTTCTCTAGATTCAGCAGCTAGCTGTTTGACAGCCATACATGGGGTCTTTGGTTTCCATTATGAAGAGAGAGGTTTGTTGCACTCCTTACCGGAGAGCCGCGAATATGGGGAAGGGTGCTTGGAATGATCGTGGATGGCGCCGCCAGTTGCAGATAATATAGAAATGTCACCAGCACACCAGACCCCTTCAAGGATAATCAATCGTGGATTTATTCCTTCATCAGGCATAGCATAGTCACTGCTATGCCTGATGAAGGGACCCTGTGTGGTCCCGAAAGCTCTTGTGTATTTGACATAAGTTCTGAATAAATCCACAATTGATTATCCTTGAAGGAGTCTGGTGTGCTGGTGACATTTCTATATTATTTGGTTTCCATTAGTCCCGGCAGACAGACTTGAATTGTCAGGGCAGTTGAGCACAATCTTCGTGCAGCACTGCTAAGCTGGAAGCATATTCTGTATACAAGTGACGTGCGGTACCGTTGGTTCCGGGTGAGGCATTCCCCAGCCTCGCCCCCAGCACGTCCC
>NW_017306374.1:371567-395758 GCF_000935625.1 Nanorana parkeri
AACTCCACCCCCAACCCGGTCCCTAAGCTAGTGTGAAGGAGGAAGGGAGGAGACAGGGAGGAGCCTCCCTGTCCCTTACTTGCTCATCACTGCTGAGGCATCGAGATCGATGGTCTCAGTGGGTCTTTTTTTTTCTTTTTTTGATTGGACAGCTTGGATTAATGGCGCTTTGCCATTGCTGTGTAACCTGTAACAAGTCGATCTGAATGGAAAAAAAGCTGTCAGCTTCAGACTTGAAGCGGACAGCTTTTCCCTCCATAATACTAGGTGAGGCTTAGCCTCACCTGCCTCCCCTGACCGCACGTCCCTGCTGTATACTGCAGGTATAGAACAGATAAGACAACCATGTGTACAGGTGACAGGTTTTTAAAACATTAACTTGTATTGATTAGATTATATACTATATATTAAGCTGATCATGTCAACATGCACAGGTGAAACTCAAATAATTAGAATATCGTGCAAAGTTCATTTATTTCACTAATGCAACTTAAAAGGTGAAACTAATATATGAGATAGACTCATTACATGCAAAGCAAGATAGTTCAAGCCGTGATTTGTCATCATTGTGATGATTATGGCTTACAGCTCATGAAAACCCCAAGAACCCCAAATCCACAACCTCAAAAAAGTAGATTATTACATGCAATCAATAAAACAAGGATTGTACATAGAACAATATCGAACCTCTGAAAAGTACAAGCATGCATATGTACTCAGTACTTGGTTTGGGCCCCTTTTGCAGCAATTACTGCAATTACTTTTGCACGATATTCTAATTATTCGAGTTTCACCTGTATATCTAAAAGAAACATTAAAAGAGTAATTGGTTACCTATCAAGACTTAAACTAAGTGACTGAAGTGAATAAATGGGGCAGTAAAAGAGAAAAAGTAGAGAGACTTTGCTGATAACTAGGGATGCACCAATACCGATACTAGTATCGGTGTCGATACCGATACCGAGTATTTGGGCGAGTACTCTTACTCGCCCAAATTCTCCCGATGCCTAACCAGATACCAGGACTTCCGGTATCAGGAAGCCGGGCGGCGAGTCATTAAACACTGCACAGCTTCCTTATTGGCCTGGAAGCCGGCTCCATGCTCGCTCATCACCAGGGAGCATGGAGCTGGCTTCTCGGCCAATCAGGGAACCAGGGGACATGTACTACAAGTGCTCCAGGAGTCCTTGTAGTTCCACAATAGAGGGAGCTCTGAAGTTGCCTAACCCTGGGTTAGAAAATCGGTCATATTTTTTCATTACTGTCTGTGATTTCCCCTATTTGCCCTTGTTACAAATGTCAGAGGAACAGAAAATGAGGAGTAATCCAGAATGTTTTGATTGTCAATAAACAAAATGTGAAGGGAAATCTTTCATTGGGTGCACCTGTTCTGGTGAAAACGTGGAATGGTGGGAGTTCCCGTTATTTTGTGGACATTTACATATTTACACTTACATCCTGTCACATCATTAAGAAAGAAGTGAGGGTAAACCTCCCCAGTAGACCACAGACAGCAAAAATAACCTGACAGGGTCTAATCCTAATTCTATCCAAAAATAAAAAATAAATGGTTTGACCAAAGTGCAACTTTAGAACAGCAAGACCTTCATACTGCTTAAACATTTAGAATACAGTAAACCAATAGCTAACACGGGAATTGCAGATAAAATAATTTCTGGATTGAGGAATGTAAGATTTTTTTTTTTTTGTACTGTAATTGTCTTTACTAATTCCTCACAATACTTGATTGGCTGCAGTTTCTAGACAAGGCATCCAAAAGAGGCAATAGTCCCCTAGATGTAATACATTTCTGATGAAGTCTGTCCTGATACACTGACTTCTGTGATGTGATCTAGATGCAGAATGTCCATGATTAGTGCTTAGGACAAGCAGTATTATTGGTTCAAAACTTAAAGCCAGGACTCATGACTGATACTGCAGATTCCATGGGGTGTCTGGGTAAAATATTTTCCATCTGTATCCTGAAGGATTGGAGGTTTGATTTGATATTCTTGATAATTATGTCTCTATGTTGCCTTCCATGGTGGAAAGTCTTCATGTCAACAACATGGCAATCAATAGCAATACTTGTTGATGGTTACATAGGAGTAGAAAGTTCATTATCTGTGATTTGTATTGGGTTTACATAAGCGTGCTGCTGAACGCGTTCATGATCACTGGAACTGAAATAAAATGTAAAAAGCATCAGAATAGGAATAACCTCTTTGCTAGATTACAGATACTCTTACCAGTTTAGTAACAGGTTCATCTCCAGGCAAAAAACTCCACTCCTCCTACCCAGGAACTCCCGCGCCATCTACAGGTGAAACTCGAATAATTAGAATATCGTGCAAAAGTAATTGCAGTAAGTGCTGCAAAAGGGCCCCAAACCAAGTACTGAGTACATATGCATGCTTGTACTTTTCAGAGGTCCGATATTGTTCTATGTGCAATTCTTGTTTTATTGATTGCATGTAATAATCTACTTTTTTGAGGTTGTGGATTTGGGGTTCTTGGGGTTTTCATGAGCTGTAAGCCATAATCATCACAATTATGACAAATCACGGCTTGAATTATCTTGCTTTGCATGTAATGAGTCTATCTCATATATTAGTTTCACCTTTTAAGTTGCATTAGTGAAATAAATGAACTTTGCACGATATTCTAATTATTCGAGTTTCACCTGTATATGTACCAGAACAAACCCTAAGCCCCTTATTTACTCATCAGAGTCACATGATCCTTTATAGCGTTCCTTTGAGGAGTGGAGACCAGTCATCCGCCACTTGGAGATGTCCACATATTTGTCCAGATTTACACTTTACTGAAACTATTTTTCCAGCACTCAAAAATAAGAGACTTGCAGATACCACCGTGCTGAAGGACAGCCAAAAATAATGCCAGCCTAAAAAAATCTACAGGCTATACACAGATATGGGAATGTAATAACCAGATTAATACAATACAATTAATCAGTGTGTGTTAATGTTTAAAAATAAGATTTGATTCTACTTAGATGCATGCACATGGGGCAGGTATTTCGGAAAGGTTTGGCTAGATTTCCACTTTAAATGGCTTAGGATATAACACCTGAATGTCTGCAGCCCCGTTTCTACCTCATGAAGTGTAAAGCTGGCAATGCACATAGTGTTTTCTCATTCAGGTAATCTCCCCTGCCGGCTATTGTATTTTGGCAGCCAGTGCCCACATTTGTTGGAAAACCTGAATAGCAACTGCAGCTCCTGCTTGTTGGCCGACCAGGGGCTGCAGCTAATCAAAAGGAACTGGCCTGGGTGGAAGGTTGTTGGCCGAACAGTGGGTGCACCCAATCTTCTGCCTGGCTCCTCTAATTGGCTGTAGCCACTGCTCGGCCAACAATCTTCCAACTGGCTGCTCTTATTTTTCAGCCGGTTGGAATTAACAGTGTGTGTGCCAGCTTTATAAGCTTTTCTTTCTATAGTTTAGGCTGCCCATCATAGTATGGGGCCAATAGTAATGCTTAGGAGGATGAAAGGGGAAGAGGGTGAGCTAACAATCCAGGGGGCAAGTGTCTGGGTACTTGGGCATTCCAGGGAGCAGGGTTGCTTACACTAAATAAGGACCTGGACTTGCACAAACCCAATACTGTTGGCTATGAGCTGATAGTGCTGGATTAGGTAAGAAACAAAAATGTCATCTATGTCAGCTTTCCCACCCTTAGATGTGGTGGCTGTATTCGTTACTTCAAAACAAATAAATCTAAAATTGACCAAATATAATTTCACTTTCCATTTACTTAAGGGATTTTTACACTTACATTGTAATGTAACGCCCGGTGCTGCCATTGGTTATAGCCCCGTCTTCGAATTTTCCCATGGAGATTGACTCTAGGTTAGACCTGGAGGTAAACAAAATACACATAAAGCATTCAGAACAATGGACTGCCATCTGTAGAAGTCATTGGATGACTAATGACACTACAATTCAGACTTCCTGCCTTCACTGCTCCCCTATGACTCTGAAATATACGGCCTTTTATTAGCTTATTCCATGAGCCAGCATAGGACCCTGGCCGGGTAATCCAGACAACCTTTCACCAAAACATTGTGTGATCTACTAAAATTATATTCTTACAGGTATCTTCCCAGTTTAACCAGTAAACCTTTGAAATGGGACATCTTGTTTTTGTGTCTTATAGTGGTTTGAATTAATGTAAATCAATAGCAGGTCAATGTTTTTTTGTAATGTTTAAAAGTAGAGTTCCAGCCAAAACCTTTGTTTTGGAGAGTTTGAATTTAGAAGAGAGCGTTAGAAACTTGGTCACGTTGTCTTTGTTCATGTTGGGAAGCTTTGCTTGGCTGTGGAGTCAGGGGGACAGGAACTAAAATTAGCCATACACTGGCTGGTTTTCTATCGTTCCGACCTGTGGGATGAATGAGGAAAAGCTCTCGATTTTCCCATCCACACTAGCAGCATATATGGGGGAATCTCCCCCTACTGGGCTATTGTATTCTGATAGCGGCAGGTGTGTCGCTGTTGAAATACCTGAACAGTGACCTCAGCCGAGTCAGTTACAGTAGTAGCCAGTAGTAGTCACTCACCTGTAGTCAGTCACTGTTCAACTGAAATTTTTTGGACCAACTCCTTCAACAAAAATCTACTAAGAAATTGACTTTTGTCAAACAAGGGGATCCTGACGGGGTCACGCACTGGTTAAATTTCAGCCGAGTCAGCAGTACTCAGCCAAAATCCAACCAGTGTATGGCTAACTTAAACCGGAAGTAAACCAATAGAAATTTGGGGGGATTTTACCCTAATGTGCAAGTATGCATGAAGTATTACTTACTTAATGTGCAAGTGTGCATGGCACTTATCTTAAAAGTGTGCCCTTCTCCAGCACTGTTAGATCAATCTTTGGTCCTCATCGCTGTACCCCGCCGTTGCCATCTAATCCGCTAACACTTTGGGTTCTTGGAAGCTCTCTTTGGCCATTGGGTGTACACTGATGATGCATACACACAAGAGTTACATCCTCCACGCCACCCAGCCAATTCACGGGATCTTAGAGATGCCATGAATGGGCTGAGCATGTAAGCCTTGAGCTGAGCATGCGCCATACAGTGTACACCACAAATTAAAAAAATTGCTGGGTAGAGAAGAATATTTTGGCAAGCCAAAAATCCCAACAATTTTTTAGCACCATTACTTTTGCTTTAAGAGGAAATCTCCCCAACTGGGCAGACAGTAGTGCAGCCCATTGTTAAAAAACAATCCTGTACTAGATGCAAATACACAAATCATAATGATAGGAAGGCCATAGCCAGGTAAGTAACATTTTCATGAGAAGGACAACAATGGCAGCCGCTTAATTTTTCTCACAACGTGTTCACTTTAAGGCCATGATTTGTGGTCTGTGACTTTCTTTCCACCCACCAAGCTGTCCTCTGCCCTCTGTTAGAATACAGATTAGTCATGTGTGTTAATAAACATTTATTCACAGAAGCGGGCCAGCAAGTAAAGACAGACAGGAGATGTTACGAGGGTGGGGTGCGCCTGTGTCGGTAAAACCACTCTGCATTGTACAACTACCTTCTATTACACAATCCCTCCTATGTCACTAAGTAAACTATACATGGATCACATAAGCCTTTGTTTTTCTATGTTGCAAGCAATTAACACTCCATTGCAGAATGTATTAATACTGAATGATTAACCTGACAACTCTGGTTAAACAAATGTCTTAACGTACAGCTACGCTTTTGTAGTCAAATTTGAGAAAACCCCTCTATATATTTGGTATGTGCTCCCATTCACACAGCATACTAAAAATAAAATACACTGCCTGTCCAAAAAAAAGTCACACACTCTAATATTTAGTTGGACCGCCTTTAGCTTTGATTACGGCAAGCATTCGCTGTGGCATCATTTCGATAAGCTTATATGCAATGTCACAACATTTATTTCCATCCAGAGTTGCAATAATTTTTCACCTTGTAGTGATGATGGGAGAGTCGAACCACTGTGTAAAGTCTTCTCCAGCACATCCCATAGATTCTCAGTGGGGTTAAAGTGACATTAAACCCTCAGATTTTTTAACATAAAACAATACTGTAATGTGTGCCTTACTGTAATCCATGGTAGTTTCCCTTCTCTTTGCTGCTCTTTTTTTTAAATCCGTATCTCTTCTCATGCTGGGCAGAACTTCTGTTTTGCAGCAGACTGCCTTGTCTCTGGAATGGATACATGGTGTCTGTGTGCAGGTTCACAACCTGAGCCAGCACTACAGGAAGAGGCACTCAGCTGCAAAGGGAAGTTCTCCCCCAGCATGAGAAGAGATAAGGATTTAAAAGGAAGAGCAGCAAAGAGAAGGGAAACAACCATAGATTACAGTAAGGCACACATTACAGTATTGGTTTATGTTAAAAAATCTGAGGGTTTAATGTCACTTTAAGGTCTAGACTCTGGTGGCCACTCCATGTGTGACAATGATGTCTCATGCTCCCTGAACCACTCTTTCACAATCTGAGTCCGATGAATCCTGACATTGTCATCTTGGAATATGCCCAATGTGCCAACAGAAAAGAAAAAATCCAATGATGGAAAAACCTGGTCATTCAGTATATTCAGGTAGACAGCTGACCTTATTTTTGGGCACATAACATTGCTGAACTTAGACCGATTATCCAGTGGAAGGCTCCGACCGATTTGCTTAGCTAAATCCAGGTGGTGACTTGCTTTTGGACAGGCAGTGTATTTTTTCTTACCTGTTAGCCGTTTCTTTGGGGAAGGCCTTTGTGCAGATTTCTGGCTACTCTGAGCAGTGAGATAATGAAAGTAGACACGAGAACTAGTGTCCCCATTGGAAAATTTCCCAACAATTCCTGTTCTGATGACACCCAAAATCTGTGTCTCATTTTTCACTTTCAGTGATAATGATCACCGGGACAGATAGAATGAGTTTATAGCACAGCTATAAACTCCAACAGGGGATCAATCCCTCTCCACTCTATCCACAACTTTGTCTTCAGTTGCATTTTAAAATCAGACTTCATGCGAGGATGCCGAAGGACATAACAACATCCAAAACAATGGTAGAGAAGAAATGAAGACCTCCACGGGAGCCAGGATCAGGTAAGTAAAACAGCTTTTTTTTAGTCCCCTAGACAAAACAAGTACTTAACCCTTGCAGTGCCGGGGTTTCTTTGCACAGAGAGGGGCTTTAACTGTAGCAGAGAAAAATCAGGTCCCCCCACTTTGCCAGACAGGACTGTGCTGCGTAGCAGAGCTGTGTAAAACTGGATGGACAGAAATGAACCGTGGCGTAGGTAAAACATACATGTATTTCACAGACATATACTGTATGAATTCATATGTGTATATTGTTATGTGTATAGCTCTTGTGCCTTGAGTCCAGCTTTGAAGGAAACTTACTTTGATCTTTTGTTCCATAAGATGTTGGCCACGTAGAAGACGAGGACAAGGAAGAGGAAAACTGTCACGGCTATGAGACCAGTGCCCCATTGGGGAATCCTCCTCACCTCTTTATTTGCACCTGCAAGACAAATATTAGCCTTAGACATGTAACTCCGCAAAAAATTCATTTAGTTTCAGACCAATTCGGATTTTTATTTCTTTTGTTACTCGGATTTCGGATCCATCCGAATCTTCATTTCAGGAAGGAAGTCACATGACTGTGCCTGTAATGCAACCCACAACAGCCAAATAAACCCCATCTGATTGGCCAGAGAACAGTCACATGTCCAATTTAGTTCATTTTGAACGAAATTAGCATGCATCTGAATTTTCATTAAAGGAACATTCGGATTCGTTCGGAGGAGTCGTCATTATTATTAGTAGGGATGCCCTGATACCGAGTAATTGGGTGAGTACTCGTACTTGCCCAAATGCTCCCGATGCCTATCCCTATCAGAAAGCCGGGCAGCGCATCATTACACGCTGCCCGGCTTCCTGAATTGCCATAGAGCCGGCTTCCCGGCCAATCAGGAAGCCAGACGGCGTGTAATGACTCGCCGCCCAGCTTCCTGATTGGTCAGGAAGGGACTGGTGAGGGAGCATAGAGACGGCTTCCCGGCTAATGAGTCATTACACACCACGCGGCTTCCTTAATGGGACTTCCGGTATCGGTATTTAATATCAGCGAGTACTGAAAAAAAAATATCGGTACTCGATACCGAAAGCCCAGTATCGGTGCATCCCTAATTATTAGTATTGTTATTACTCTTGATTTAAATAGCAACCAACAGTTTTCTCAGCGCTTTACAAAGTAACAGCTGCATCCTCCCTTAGGTCTAGTCTGATCACATGATCAGCACTGGAGGGAGCCTTCAGCAGCATTTTCTCCAAGTATTTCATTCCTTTTAGTATTCTATATTTATCCATCCAAGCAGGAAATAAATAAAAGTATTATCTATGGGGCAAGTCCTACCGTCACTTGGGTGTCATCTTACATTCATTAGCTAAACAAACATATTTTCATTTCCCTTCAATTTCTTTTTTTCCAATTCCTGGTCCACTTTGGCACAAATGATGTAATTGTACCCAAGCATTGCATCCTGGAAAGGTTACGTCAGCCGAGCATTGCTGTGAAATCTCATCTGTAATCTTATCTGTAATCTCAGGGAAAGGCATTTTCCTCCCCTGAGATAATATGCATGATCACATGTCCTAGTCACATGTGCCAGAGTTCCAGGAAGTAAAGGGAGATCAAGTAACCTGCCCTTAGTTAACATGGCCACTGCCAGAAGTTTGGGAAAGAAAAGAGAAATAAGGAATGCAAAGAATACAAAGCCGGCAATGATCTAGAAGTATGTGTTTGTAGATTGGCATTACTAAACATTTCTAAAGGTGTGTTCGTTGCTATTTTGAAGATATGAGTAAAGTTCTTTAATATTTTATGATTTACATTTGCAGATACAATAAAATGTTGGGTTTTATATTTATTTAGTTATTTCTTATTTGGCTACCATTAAATAAAAAAAAATTATATGTAATTAGCTAGTAAATAAATAAAAATCATTTCTGTGAATACATCCATATTCAGCTGCATGGGCCAAGAATGTGGAACAATGGTGCCTTTGTCTTCCTTGTTACATAACCGCTTCCGTCCAACCGAGACTCACATTCACCGGCATACGTCTTGTACAAAGTTTTTCACATTTCTATGCAGGATCAGTTTCCTGATCATATTCCTTGTTCAGGGAGATACATCACAGAACTCTATTGTTGGTCGTATACATGTTGCAGTTATTGGACATGCACATTGCACTTTGATTTAACACATTGTTGGCCAGGGACGGAACAATTCTTCCCCTGGTTTGGTAACTGTGCCGGGTAATGATCACAGAATGACTGGTAATGGGGCAGAAGCTGATGTGTTGATTCTTCTAAATGGCAGGAGAATAATTCTCGAGACGTGATCAGTCTGCAGGACTGTGAAGGAAGGAAAGTAGTCCTCTCTTTTGGCTCATTCCTGAAAAAAATGACCATTGGAGGGAGAAGGGGACATTTCCTTTGTTGCCAGGCTTTAAACAAGAACTCTGGGCAAATCACAAACAGAAAGGCTACCACTGCACTGCAAGGGTTAAGTCCTCATATTCCTTGATCCTGCAGCAGTTGACACTCACCTCTCTCCCCCTATGCTCCGTCCCTCACATAGGCGTGCGCAGCCTATATTCTAAATGTGTGCACACAAAAGGTACAAACACACTCGTCTATATATATGCATATACAGTGTGTGTGTGTGTGTGTGTGTGTGTGTGTGTGTGTGTGTGTGTGTGTATATATATATATACACACACACACATATATACAGGTGAAACTCGAATAATTAGAATATCGTGCAAAGTTCATTTATTTCACTAATGCAACTTAAAAAGGTGAAACTAATATATGAGATAGACATATATAGTTCAAGCCGTGATTTGTCCTAATTGTGATGATTATGGCTTACAGCTCATGAAAACCCCAAATCCACAATCTCAGAAAATTAGAATATTACATACAATCAATAAAACAAGGATTGTACATAGAACAATATCGGACCTCTGAAAAGTATAAGCATGCATATGTACTCAGTACTTGGTTTGGGCCCCTTTTGCAGCAATTACTGCCATTACTTTTGCACGATATTCTAATTATTCGAGTTTCACCTGTATACACACTAATATATATATCTTACATAGAGTAAATACATACACAGACCTGAGGCACCCCGGATTTCCATCTCTTCCAATTGTTTCTGACCTCTTCCTGCAGGGGTGCAATAATGAAGTAGGGAGCCTGGCAGGTGGTCATGTGACCACCCGCCCTGACTTTCTGATTGGATGGGAAGCCTGGGGAGCCACAGCCACGTTACCTCGCAGCTTCCCAGGCACCGAGGACTGTGGCTATGTGAGGAATGTAAGTGGCAGGTGCTACTGTGCTCTGTATCACTGAGCTGGTAACAGAGAGATCTTTGTAATCTCTCCACCAGTTCAGTGACTAAGAACATGGTGCCCTCTGTTGCGGTTTCCATTTTGCACTTGGTTATGATTAGGGTGTGCATGGGCACATCTGGCACCCCCTGTGCGCACGCCTGTGGTCCGTTCATCACCCTCGCATCTAATGCAAGTCAATGGACCTTGATGCATGTAGAAAACTTTTTAAAAAATCAGGATCTTGGTGCCACCACTCTTCTGAACCTATGCAATAAAAACAGCAGAAGGGTCAACTGAAAGGACAACTGAAGCCAAAACTTTTTTTTTTTTTGCTTTGGATAGAGTGAATAGGGATTAGATCACCCTTCAGGTTTTTATTGCTCCCCAGTAGGGAGATTCACCCTCTCTATTTGTCCTGGTGACCATTATCACTGAAAGGGAAAGAAAATACAATATTTTAGTCACCAGAACAGGAACAGATGGGAAATCTTCCAATGGGGACACTAGTCCTGGTGACCACCAGGGATTTCTCTTTCTTTGGAAGGATTTCCTCTCATGTCCTGCTGTGTCTATCGGACAGGAAGTGAAAGGAAATCTCCGCAATGGAATACAGATGGCAAAAAAAAAAAAAGGTGACAGGAGTTATAACTCTCCCTCTCTACATCCAAAACTAAAAATAGAACATTTTAGTTACTTTAATAGACTGGGGTGAATGGGCACACGATTCTAAAGGTGCCAGCCCCCACACTAATACCTTCTGCTCTCTCATTGCAAGGAAAGGAGGTAAATATAATTAGTTTGTGATTGCAGCAGCCCCTAATTGAAACAATGAGAATGTTTTTCTTGTTTGAAAATTAGTTATTTTCTCTCATTATTTGATTAGTAAAGTTTATATTTTCAGTTACTCGGTGGTTAGTACTTCCACCTTTCCGCACTGGGGGTTCCCGGTTGAAATCCCAGTCAAGACACTATCTGCATGGAGTTTGCATGTTCTCCCTGTGCTTGTGTGGGTTTCCTCTGGGTACTACGGTTTCCTCTCACACTCAGAAGACATGCTGGAAAGTGAATAGGCTCCTGTCTAAATTGGCCCATGTATGCATGTGAGATAGGGACCTTAGATTGTAAGCTCCTTGAAGGCAGGGACTGATATGCATGTTCAGCATGTAAAGCGCTGCATAAAATTGTCAGCACTATAAATAACAATATTAAATAAATGTTTTAAAAATCAGCATTTTAAAAAGTAAGCGTCATACACAGGGGATCATTGGGCATCCAATCTTAAAATTTCGGGAAGCCCAGGCTTTGCATCTGGCCACCCATAGGCACTA
Source organism: Nanorana parkeri (assembly GCF_000935625.1). NCBI lineage: Eukaryota > Metazoa > Chordata > Amphibia > Anura > Dicroglossidae > Nanorana > Nanorana parkeri. The sequence continues at coordinate 383,311 of NW_017306374.1, forward strand.
ATGGCTGCGTGCAGGTATATCCTGGTACTCACGGATAGCGTACGGACGTAGTCTGCGATTGGGAAATATGTCTGTACACTATACGCCGTTTTACACCAGTACAAGCATATACCTGCACCATTCATGTCTATGGGTACCGTAAGCAGCACCTAGGAACAATGCCCACATTTTTACACTGCGTGCCCCAATGTGCCCACATGCATGAGGCCCAAAATAGACAAGGTGTAGTCACTGCAGTCTAATAAGAGCAACATAACAAACTTTGCACATGTAATGAAAGTAAACATCCTTCAAATATTAATAAATGTAATAAATATGATATACACGAATAGGACGTACCTGACTGGCAGGAAATGCATCCCAGTGAGACCAGCAGGAGAAAGGCGAGCTCTAGACGCAGCATGGCTCCCCGCGGTGTACCGTCTCTTGTGCGGACAAGGTACGTATAATCTCATCAATACAGGAAAACAAGGAAGAATTCCCCAGTGGTTAATGGTAAACCTGGCTGCAGTTTGGGAACACCTCCTCTCACCTCCAGAAATTTGGGAGGGGTCTGGCAGCCGTCTCTGTAGAGAATTTAGCAATGACAGGTGAAAGGAAATAAAGGGCCAGATTATCTTTTAGAGACGAGCTAGGCAACCTCAGCACTCCACCTGTGGTGGAACTACAAGTCCCATTAGGCAATTCAAGACAGCCACAGGCATGACTCTTAGAGGCAGGGGCCGGAGTGCCGAAGTAGCCTACCAATTTTAGGCTATTGCAAACCAACTGAAACAACTGAAGTCACAGTAAATCCTTATTAGTAAACTAAAGCTAATGCCAAAACTTTTTTTGTTTTTTTTTGTTTTGGATAGAGTCTGCTGTAGATCCTCAAATCATCTCTGAATTGGTGCAGACACTGTCCTTCCTTCTGGAGGGTGGCTACTTTTGTTCCCCATAGTCTCTGTGTGTGTTGTAAAGTAGTCACCGCTCCAAGATCACTCCTGTGATGGACTACAATCTCACGTTTAGTTTATTAATTTGTATTGAGATTGTAGTCTATCCCGGGAGTGAGCTTGGAGCGGTGGCTACTTTACAACACACAGAGACCATGGGGAACAAAAGTAGCCACCCTCCATATGGAAGGACAGTGTCAGCACCAATTCAGAGATGATTTGAGGATCTACAGCCGAGTGATACAAAAATAAGATACATTTTTGGTAATAGTTAGGGTCCCTGAATGCATTTTAAGGTTTAACTCCGGAGTTTATTGTCATTTAACTTTTGTGCTTTATCCTGGAGTTCATCTCCAACACAAGGCAAATATGTCCCCTCCAAAGATGGTCCACCGTCCCTGCCAACTTGATGAATTGTTGGTGATAAAGGTTTCACCTGTTTGCTTTTACAAATTAAAAGATAACTAACTAGCTGGCGACTGATTGGTAATGTCACTTATTGATGAGGTTAATCTTGTTTAGTGTTTGCACATTGCTACATTGTGGGGCTAGTGATACCAGCCAGATGAAATAAGAGTACGCATGCTTCCAATGGCTGGGAGAGGTCACCGGAGATGTCCATGAGCAAAATGGACAGATCTACTGCTATTTGATTTTAATATCAAATATGGAACTCTGGGGAAGTTTTGAAATCCTCTCTAGCCAATAGGGTGTTTATTATGTCACAGGTTTGCTTCAATAAAGTGCTGAAAAAGCAGTACGTGTGTCAACCAACCAGCATGTATATAGTACTTAATAATGTTAAAATGGAACTGTGGTTATAAATAATGCTGTTGGCATGTTTTACATTGTGCATTAATCAATAATATAAAGTCCATATTCCAAAACCTTTACATAGCACTGAGTCGGCCCTGCGCAATAATGGCTGTATATAGCAGCAAAGGATTTAAAGAACAAGAGCACTTTCAAAGTGCTTTCCCCACCCCACCCCACCTAAAGCATACCCCCCAAATTAGGAAAGAGGGACACACTATAGCACAAAGTACAGTACATGCACAATGGACACACCCCCACCACACCCATATTACAGTGACCTGAAGGAATTCGTTTGCTACAAAAATGATTGGTTAAACCTTTAAGTGCTTTCTTATGACTAGTTTTCATGCACATGCAGGACCTCCTACTGGTTACCTATGCTGGGATATTTTTCCTTTCACGGTCTATTTAGGCTGGGGCATTCTTCCAGGGTTTTGAGGGTGTTTATTTCTGGACTTCTGCTTTAAAGTTGGGCCCAAAGCAAAAAAAAGGGCTGACATGACTATGTGAAGAGGGGATACAATGAATAAAGAGTTAAATAAGGGACAAGTTAACAGGGCAGGGTCACTTACCAATTGGTCAAGTTCAAAGTTCAGGCGGAGCCTTTGTGGTGGTCTGAGGAAGGGGGTCTCACTGGCTTTAGTCGGAGATCGTCGGATGAGGAAAGAACTGTGAATCATTTTGGCCTTCAAGAGACCTTTGAAACCTCATGCTTGAATTTACTGTTCTGTCATGTTTTAATATATGTATAATAAAAGGCTGCTATGGCTATTTAACTCCATCAAAAGGTGTAGTCTGGTTATTTGGAGGAAGTGGGGAGTTGGTGGTTCCAGCAGGTTGTTTGGCATCAAGGGAATTGGGACATCTGTTCTACATTAGTAGCTGAACTCCAGGATAAGCCAATACTACCTAAATACAAGAGAATAAATACAAGAGTGGGTGAAAGAATGCTCCAGCCTAATCGGACACTGGAAGGAAAAATTCAGTGGTCAGTGGGAGGCAGAATACCCCAGCACGGGTGATCAGCGGGAGGCAGAATGCCCCAGCACGGGTGGTCAGCGGGAGGCAGAATGCCCCAGCATGGGTGGTCAGCGGGAGGCAGAATGCCCCAGCACGGGTGGTCAGCGGGAGGCAGAATGCCCCAGCACGGGTGGTCAGTGGGAAGCAGAATGCCCCAGCACGGGTGGTCAGCAGGAGGCAGAATGCCCCAGCACGGGTGGTCAGTGGGAAGCAGAATGCCCCAGCACAGGTGGTCATTAAGAGAAAGAATGCCCCAGCACGGGTGGTCAGTGGGAAGCAGAATGCCCCAGCACAGGTGGTCATTAAGAGAAAGAATGCCCCAGTAAAGGTGGTCAGCTGTGTGTAATTGAAAAGCTTTGTGTATTTCTTCCAGATCTGTGTAGTAGTGTAGTGAGTGGAGCCTGCTGGGTCCCTCCCACCGCTCTGCTCTCTGTACAGTCTATGCTCAGCACATTAATTATGTCATTGCTGCTTTTCCAAAGTAATATCAGGGTTTTGAATGCATTTTTATACTTTGTGGCTTTTGAGGAATATATTTAAATGAAAATTGCTATGAGTTGCCTCTGAGTTCAGCTTTAAATAGGCCACCTAGTATAATGTACAGTTCACTGTCCTTCCCTACAGTAGAAATTGTTAGGAAAATTTGTTGCAGTTTTTTTCTTTTGTTTAAACATTTTTAACACATTATTAAAATCTCACCTGAGAAATGATCCCGTCAGTTTTAACAAAGTTGTTCAAATAGTTTTGGTACCTTTTAAATCTCTATAAAGAGGCATGCACCCGGCGTGTGATGTATAACGGTGTCACCCAAACACCTCGCCTGCACAAACAGCGATTACAAAGAAATTGAATTCCTCTCCCTAATTGAAATGCTCTTTTTTTTTTCAGCCGTGATGCTAATCCCTCTCGAACATGGACTTATAATTAGAAATTCATGGAAGATGTTTCCCAGGAGCAGCGAGTGATGCTGTCCTGTAACCTCTGAGATGGGGTCTTATTATGCATGCGGTGGCAGCAGTTGACGAAGCTTCATTAGCTGGGGCTGCAGAAGAGAGATAGAGCTTGGAGCAGGAGTAGCCAGCCCCCTCCAGGGAGAGTTTAATTGGAATGACTCCATAACATAACATTGCGGGATGAAATGTCTCATCTTAAATGATTGTTTTATTTCCTCCCATTGTTCTAATAGATATCATTGTGCAGAAAGTCTTCTGGGGACTGGTCCAGAGCAAGGTAAAGATGCTTTTAAGGAAAATGCAAATTGCCCATTTGATTGAGGTCCCTCCATGCGTTTGGATGTCCCAAACTGACCCGATGTAACTGCTTAGAAAGTGTCAGCTGGAGTTGCGCCTTAATCTGTTTGGCGCTTATTTAAAAACTTCGCCCGGCTAGGGGAAAATGAGAAGTCAGCAGCTACAAGTACCATCCTACGCTGCAGTAAAGAACGTGGAAGCCTTGGGAATTGGCGTATCAGGGGACTGCGGATCAGGGACGTGCGGTTAGGGGAGGCAGGTGAGGCAGAGCCTCACCCAGTATTATACAGCTTCTAAACTGTGTTAGGGGCGTGAGCTCTGTGGATGGCTTGGACCAATGGCAAAGCGCCATTGGTCCAAGCTCTCCAATCAAAAAACAAACAAACACAGTGAGGACATTGACCATGATGCCTTACCAGTGACAAGAAAGTGAGGGACAGGGAGGCTCCTCCCTGTCTCCTCTCTTCCTGATCCCCACAGGTTTGTTACCAAGCTGGGGAGGAGCTTCGGCGGGACAGGGGTGGAGCTTTGGCAGGCTGGGGGGAGGCCTCACCCAGCACAGAAGGCACGGCACGTCACTGCTGCGGATTTAGGTTAGTAAATGTTATGTTATGGAGTCATTCCAACAGCACATAAAGCACTTTGAGTCCGCAAGCAGAAAATATAGATCTCTATAGAAATATCAGTAAGAATTCAATGGGCTGCCTAAACGCAACCCATGTTAACGCACTTAGTAATGCACTGCAGTAACACACCACACTAAGGTGAATGGGCCCTAAAGTGTATCTGTTTGATTTTGGATAGAGTTGGGAGGGGTTAGGCCCTCTGTTAAGTTGGTATGTCTGTCTTTTGCCCCACTGAGGAGATTCACTGCTCTCTTTGTCGCGGTGAGTGTTGTCACTGAGAAAGAAAATGAGGGGAAATACACATTTTTTTAGTTTTCTCCCAGAACAAGAGGTTAGGCGAAATCTTCCAATGGGGACAACAGTCTTAGATGGGAATTGAATTCACTTTTGGGAGATTTCCTCTAATTCCTGTGGCATCTCTGGCACAGGAAGTGAAGTTAAATTCGCCCAGTGGTACACAGACAGCAAAAGATTTAACTGGCAGGTGTTTAATCCTTCCATGCTCCATCTAAAACTAAATTAAGTTGTGTCTATACATAAAATGTAAGTGTCTAGCATCATATATTGAAGGAATCATATCTTCATAATAGCGGACTCCATGGTTAGGTCTAGTCAGTGTCCATAGCATCCACATAGGTAGTTCAGGTTACAGTAACTCAATAAGGGAGTTGTGCATCCGAAAGACGTTGCAGAAGCGCAAATCTGTGTTGTCATTCTGTTAAAGGAAGTGGAGAAATAAAACACCTGAACCTGCACATGTGCGACAGTGTGCATCCAAGTGCAGACACCAGGACCTACACGGATGTGCAGATTCAGTTGTGTGTGACAGCATGTAATTGCATGTGACCATGTCTTCCAATAGGGAAGAACAGGCTGCTGTGCACAGTTACACGCAGCACCTGTCCCTTCCGGGATCGGGTCTTATTACGGACGCGTATGCCGTACAGGTGTTACCGTCTGAATGAGCCCTAAACCTCTTTGAACAAGAGGCAAGGATCTGCTCCACACTGATGCTCCTGATTGTACTGAGTAGAGACTTGTAAGCGTTTATGCTTTTAATAATTCTACTAGAAAGTAGTTTTCTCTCTCCCATGCTTTTATTAAATGCAGAACCACAGGCTGGGGTTATATGTTGCTTCCAAGGCTGCCGCACATGAGATCTATAAGTAAGTACTAGCAGAGGGTGGCTGGACAAAGGCCAAAAGCGTGTGGTGGGTGTTTACTGTACGGCAAAGGTTTAGGAGCATGCAACACAATTGTTCCTTTTTATAGGGTTTTATCCGAGAGAAACTGACTTTTACAGGGACACTTCAATTCCACTTCTGAAGACCTAGGCACATTCAAGAGCAAACAGCAAAGTAGAACAAAAGTGCAGTATTTACAACCATCTCAATTTGGCTGCAAAAGTGGAAATACACTTTGAGGGTGCCCAAATCTCTTCTCTTCAGTATCCCCTACAACAGCTGGTCAGGGCTACCAATGTACGGCCACAGATTACACCTTCTTCTAAGGCAGGGCTGGACAAATACCAGGAGCCAGGTGGTCACTGCTCCTTTAAAATTCCAGATGGCACACAACTTTTGAGGTTTTCTCTAGTTGTTGTCTATGTAGCTGGCTCCTAAAAAAAATACTGCTGACTTCTGAATTGGCTCCTGAATTCCATATTAAATTAAGCACCCCTGCTCTAAATAAACTACCAGCTTCCCAAACCTCTCCAATTGAACAACGAGGCCTATATATTCCTAACAAGCAGATACAGTATATGTGCCTACTTGCACAGTTCTCTATAGCAAAGGGTCCCCGTCTGACAAGGGACACATTCTTTTCCAAGATGACGCCCAGAGCCAATGGCAGAGGACACATTGGTCCTATGCTGGGTTCCCCCATTGCGCCAGTAGTAAACAGTGGTCATGTGACCTTTATGTTTACTTCAGAGAAACAACAAGGAAGTTACTTATTGGACATTGGATCGCTGTCTCAGTTCCCACAATGGTCGATCCCACCATTAGCAGTGGCCAACACACTATCTGCCCACCCGCTTACAAGTGGACTGCAGTTTCTAATACAGGAGACCATCCCATGAGTGCATATTGACTTACGTGCGTATGGTTACTATGCATTGATAAGCGAGTTTGCGTATAGGAGTATATCAAAGGCAAAAGAAAGGCATGGCTGTCATGTAAATGCATATATGTACCAGCCGTGTATTTAGCGGTTTGCCTGGAGTGCACTATGTAATCCAGGGTTATTTACAAAAGGGTGAAGAGTTTGGAAAAGGCAGGAGAAGTGAGTAATCTAGGACAACATAGCTGATTTGGAAAAATCTTCCAATTCAGCTCACTTTCCAGTTCATCTATGTTGTCCTAGATTGTTCACTTCTCCTGCCCTCTCCTAACCCTTCACCCTTTTGTGAATAGTTCTGTATATTTCTCTTAGCTCACTGGAACCATATTTCTTATTAGCTGAATTTTCTTTTTCTTTTTTTAATGCTGGAGTTCCTCTTGAAAGCCATCAATCCACAGGTATATAGCATCTTTTGCCATTTATCTGACTCAATAACCACTTCTGCATGCCGCACAATGCCGCACTGACACGGTCAAGCAAAAAAAAAAACCACAACAACATCCTTCAGAATAGACAGGCAATTATCACAAATGGCCGCCATCAATATCGCTAACACATATTGTACGTGGTAATTGCTGGGTGTAAACTATCTCTGCTCATGCCGTTTAACTTCGGGGCAGCAAGCAGAAACAAATGCACCTAATGACTCGTCCTTATAGATCACTGATAGAAACAAAGGGCTGCTTTTATTAACCAGAGAAGTGGTAAGGTGAATAGGGGGCAGCGGGCTAAACAAACCTCGCTGAATGGGACTGCACGAGGAGAGAAAAGGCCTTTCAGCCGCAGATAAACAGATCACACCCTGATTAAATTCATTGCTCTCTTCTGCCGAGTCCTAGGAAACCAGGCTGGTGCCTAGTGGTGGAGATTTATAGGCCGTCAGACGTGAGAAGGAAGATGGCACCGACACAAAAGCCAAAGCACTTAATGGAATTAAAGAGCTCAAGTTATCTGGGATGTGAAAAGGGTTGGCAGCGCCATAGTGTAGGAAATGTAGAGATAGCCTTTGTAGCAGGGCATTTCACCAACAAAAAGGCCTATTTATATATCAAGAGCCTACAGACACAGAATCTTGGGCACGGTGCCTAAGGGCGGGTGTGGGCTTCGCAATTCATTCAAGTGCCCTAAAGTCTTATTACTTTTGGCTGCTGCTGCTACTCTAAAGCTGGCCATCGCTGCTCGAATTTGTCCTGCTGGTTGTGGGTGGCCCTGTTGGCACCACTTCATTCGATAAAAGTCGATTTTTCAATCGACTTTTGTCAAAGGAGCCAGTCTGCAAATTGCTGGCCGAACAGTGACTGCAGCCAATAAGCTGCAGACGCTGGCAGTCAGAATACAATAGCCCGGCAGGGGAGATTGCATTATCTATGCTGTTCAGTGTGGATGATTGAGTGGTTATTCTTGTTTATAAATACTAGTGTATGGCCATCTTTAGTGCTTGAGGATCACAGGTTGAAAGATAACACTTCTGTCACGCTCACACAAAAATAGCAAAAATACCAAAAGCTGTTGTTGATTCAGAAAAAGCAAAAAGACTTGTAAAGCATGGCCCAATTTACTTCAACAGGAAACAAAATGCCTTTCTGATCCCTTAGAGACCCTTTCATGTTTCTAAAGCAAACAAAATGGCAGCTCAATTTAAGCTAAGAGGCGGTATACTCACCTCTATGGCAGCCCATGTCTCTTACATTCCCTCTGCTCCAATGCTTTGGCACCCCTCAGGGTCTTCAGCAGTCAACATTTCCGGGAGTGTGATACCTGACCTGTGTCCCCTTCCGTGTGCTGTGGCTCTATCCTTCGACCCCTACTACACTGCTGTATCTTGCAGAGGGGTCAGGGAAGGGGGCTACAGCGCTCGGTGAGGGACACAGGTATCCAGCACTCCTAGAAGTGTTGAATACTGAAGATCAGGGGTCAGCAGCCTTTTTTTACATCAGGTGTCATGTTTATAAGCACTAGACAACAGGCGTGAACACTTGTAACCTTTGTTTGATGTAATTGTTGATGAGTTTAACTTGCCATTAACAGTATAACTATGAGTGCAAAAAATTGATTACCCGATGCACATGCAAAAAAAGTTCATCCCCAATGTATGCATTTCAAACCACAGATCAGCCACAATAAATGAACTTCAGATTAGCTCATTTACATGCACTGCAGGCCTTAGATCAGCCCAAATGCATAAACCTCAGACCTCAGATCAGCTCCAACGCATAAACCTCAGACCCCAGATCGACTCCAACGCATAAACCTCAGACCCCAGACCGGCTCCAACGCATAAACCTCAGACCCCAGATCGGCTCCAACGCATAAAGTTCAGACCCCAGATCTGCTCCAATGCATAAACTTCAGACCTCACATGAGACCCAATGCATAAACCTCAGACCTCAGATCTGCCCCATTTCACACACTTCAGACCTCTGATTGGTCCATAAACAAAAACTTTAGATCTCAGATCAGCCCATATGCATAAACTTCAGATCTTAGATCAGCCCATATGCATAAACTTCAGATCTTAGATCAGCCCATATGCATAAACTTCAGGCCCCTGATCAGCCCCAACGCATGGACTTCACATGTCTGATCAACCCCAATACATAAACTTCCTGCCTCTGATCAGCCCCAATGTATAAACGTCAGACCTCAGATCAGCCCCAATGCATGGTTTTCAGATGTCAGGTCAGTCGCAATGCATGGACATCAGACCTCCGAACCCTGTAACTTTAGAAACACAGGGTACCTCTATAGGAGTGCAGACGGGCTTCTTCCACACAGCACACCAAAATCACCAGCTGACTTTCAGTACCATCAGTGTTGTTTTGACACACCCAAAAGAATGTCGGCTGTAAAGATTCTTTGGGTGCCTTTGCTCAGCAGTGGAGCAAAGATTTCACGAACGAAAGGACAGGTAACTATGACGTGTTTTCTTTTACAAAAGCTTTTATGCTTTAATGTATTTTTCAGAGACAGGTTCACTTTACCAATGAGTGGAATATCTGCCGTTAGGACAGATCCTTCTTTCTCCTGGGTTAATTTTACTTTACGCTGAGATTATTTTTAGAATGGATGTAGTTTTTGGTTATGCCTCTGAGGATGCTAATCAGAGATCAATTTATTACTCACAAGACAATGGAGGCAATGGCGGGGTAACGGTGTGGGGTGGGCTGCTCAGTCTATTCTCCAGCAGGTGTTGTTGAATACGGCTGGATTTATAGAGCCGAGCCTGCAAATGGACAAACACATGTAGATTTGTCTTCCTTCGTCCCATGACAGATGTGTCCCTGGGGTGACATGATGTAATTCCACCAATAAACTCCCACCCTGATCACTTGTTAATCACCAAACCCATGTGTTACACTGTATGCTGTACCTTAAAGGAGTTGTAATGTCCCAGCATATCCTCTCCTGTTATAACATCAGCATTGTAATGGGAATACATACTAGAGTTGTTTTATATAATGCAATCAAAGCTTACTTTAAAAAATCCCTTTTATGTAGTGAGTGCTGCCTTCTGTCTGCCCATCACTTTCACCATCTTCTTGGATTCCCATTGTGCTTTGTGTCTCTTTCCCTGCTGCTTGATGTGATGCAATCTCCATTTCTCAAGACTACATATCCCATTATGCATTGCTTCCAGCAAGCAATGATAATGTTACATTGTTCAGAGTTGAGTTGCAGTTCAGAAGGCAGGCTCTGTAAGCGTGGTGACACAAGGAAGTGCATATTCACAGGGCTGAGTGCATTGGTGTCAGTGCATTGAGGAAGTGCATCTTATGGGCATCTGCAATAAGTACGTTTACAAACTTCTACATGGATCTGGTTATTAGGAGTGGGATAGAACTTATGAAAATTCAATACAGAATTACATATTTGTTTTTAGGTTTTGACCATAGAGACCCTTTAAAGCTTGAAGCCAGTATTGTAATGTTGACATGTGTTAGTAACTTGTAGATATCTTTGCAGCTACTCGGTGTATCAGGGGAATTAGATCTTTTTTTATTCAAGACAAATTAGGTCTTTATTAGACATGTGCGATTCGTTATAACAGAAATGACGAATGAAAACGAATCCAAATTCGGACGAAATTCGTTAGCAGTAGTCTGTACGCATTTTCCTATGTGGGCGAGTTTTCATTGCAGCAAAGTGACATTAGACAAAAGAAAAAAAACATTTTTTTAAATGTCACTTTGCTGCAACGAAAATTCGTCTGAAACGAAAGCGAAACGACGCTTCATACAGACTACCGCTAACAAATTTCGTCCGAATCCCAAAACGAATTGACTTTCGGATCCGAATTCCGTAAAACGAAATAAGGCAAAATCCGAATAAATAAAATGAAAATGAAACTAAGCAAATTTTTTGCCGGTGCACATGTCTAGTCTTTATTTGCTGGTACATGGTTATTCATATCACCTGATTTTTTTTTCTTTTATTATCAAAGGAAACTGAAAAAAAAAAAAATGTATAAAAAAAATATACATATTTTTAAAAGTGTAGCTACATATTTTTTGCCATTACCATGACCCACCACTAGGGATGAGCTCAGGTTCGGACCAGGTTCAGTCCTCTGAAGACAGAAGGAAGCTCCTTGCTCTGTGGTGGGGACTTCCCGGACCGCAGCTGCACATCAGCAAAGGGGTGGGATGCTGTGATGTAAATTGACCTTATGGCTATATTTGGTCAATGATATTAACCTAATATGGCCATATAAGGTCAATGATGCCAGCACAAGCATCCCACCCCTTTGTTTATGTGCATCTGCAGGTTGGGGAATGCCCCGTCTGAAGCTGATTGGTCAGGTGGTCCCATAGCAGTTCTATGTTCGGGAGAACTCAGGTTGAGAACGGGTTCAGTCCAAACCTGAGCTCATCCATACACACCACCAACTCAAAATAAATTCTGCTACTCCTGACGGAGTGCGATGCGTAAATGCACTGCATATTCAGGTGCGATTTCCCCGCCGCTGTCGCACACCAGCCCATTCAATCAATATGCGACAATCGCAGAAAAATAGCTTTTTTACAAATTTTGCACATTCACGTGAACAAAATGTGCGTTATGTTGGCTGCATTTTGGGTGCCATTATCAAGTAATGGCATTGCAAACGCGTTGCACGTTATCGGCATATTGTGTGAACGCGCACCAGTGACCACGCGATCGTGTCAGTTCTCTCGGCCCTGAAGCTTTAGCTTGAGGCCAGGAAGAGTTAAGTGGTCAGTTTTGTCTAGGGACTCACCCGATCAGAGGAGCCGGCTTACTCTAAGACTGGTCCCTGGAGCCTCTCTCCCCTACCCTGCCGCAGTCTAAGGTCCCTGAGTCATCATGTTCTATACTATTCTATTATTTTCTCGTGTGCGATGGAAGCCCATCGAATTGCCCAGGTGTGAGCGCAGATTTGGGCTCCAATTGGCCTCTTTACGAAAATAGTTTCCACTCGCTGAAAATTATTAAAGCCGAAGGATTGACATCACTGCCAGACACACGAGCATTTTCAGGAACTGACGCCCAATGGTAGCCGAGCATTTCCATTAACCTTATCGGTTAACTCATTCTGTTTGGCTGTTATTATTAACTGATCAATAGTGTATTATTATATATTGTTAATGTATTACTATTAATAATTGATATTGTTCTTATTATTATTATATTATTTAATATTATTAACATATGATCAATA
>NW_017306374.1:396425-400741 GCF_000935625.1 Nanorana parkeri
TAATAATAATCATCATACAATACTAATATTATTAATATATGATCATTATCACAAAACAAAATGATCCATATTCCTTCTCTAGAGGCCATGACTAAAGCTAGCAATACATCAGCAGAGTGATGATGATCGTTTTTGGTCATAGCTATGAAATAAATGAAGGAGCAGGATGGAAAATTTTTCTTGGGCAAAGTTCTAACAGTGATTATGGTTTTTGTTCAGGAAACTCCATTTATTCCAAAATCCAATGTTAAAATGTCTAATGACTTTCGTCGAGTCTCTCGTGGAATTATGGAATGTTACATAGTTACATAGTATTTGAGGTTGAATAAAGACATATGTCCATCAAGTCCAACCTATTTGTATATGTGTGTACAGTCCTATTGGTGTGTGGTATGTATAGGTCCCTGTGTGTTCTCAATCTTAAGAGTACTTGTACCCCTGTATAATACGTCCAAACGCCTCTTGAATGATTCCACACTCTCAGCCGAAATCACAGTATGTGGCAGCGAATTCCAGACCTTGACCGATCTAACTGAGAAGAAACCCCTTCGCCCCTTGTGCTGAAATTTTTTCTCCACCAATTTTAGGTGGTGGCCTTTCGTCCTTGTCATGGAGTTAATTGTAAAAAGTTTGTTGCTAATGTTACTATCCCGGTAAACATTTTATACATGAAAATCATGCCCCCCCTTAATCCCCTTACTTCCAAGGAGAACATGTTTAATTTTAGGAGCCTGTTCTCATAGCTCAGGTCCTCCATCCCCTTTATGAGTTTGGTTGCCCTCCTCTGGACTCTTTCCAGTTCAAGGACATCCCCGCTGTTCCCTGGTGCCCAAAACTGGACCGCGTACTCCAGATGTTCTGATGGAATATTTCATAAGAGCGTTTTTAGGAAAATGTACCAGTGTATGACTATACATACACACATGGCCATACATTGTTGTATTTTGTTTTCATTCAACCTATGGACTAAACAAGAAAAATATAACAGATTCCTCCATCCACTCTATACAGCACGGATGAACTAAACTCCTGCTGGGCTATTGTATTCTGACACAGCATACCCATCCGAACAGTAGCAGCTGATTGGGTGCCGGCACTGTTTACTCAAAAATTACCAATCAAAGGATGCCAGACGGAAAGTTGCCATAGGGCCACCCACTGAACAGATTTCATCCGATTCATCAAGATCTAGCCAAACTTTGTACAGTGTATGGCGGACTTTACACAGAGTGCAGGTACTCAGCAATGGGCTGCAAAATGGCTTAGTGGAAGCACTTCTACATTGCAGCACTGGGGGCCTCGGTTCCAATCCATGTCAGTACACTATCTGCACGAAGTTTGCATGTTTGCTTGTGTGGGTTTCCTCCAAAGACATGCTGGTTTGTTGATTGGCTCCTGTCTAAATTGGCCCTAGTATACTGTATGTGAGATACCTTAGATCAGGGGTGGGCAACTCTGGCCCGCCACCTGTTGTGGATCTACAAGTCCCATGAGGCATTGCAAGACTCACATGCCACAGGCATGACTTCCAAAGGCAGTGGTGGGCAACATGAACTACCCACCACTGCCTTAGATTGTAAGCTCCTTGAGGGCAGTGACTAATGTCAATGTACAGCGCAATGTTAATTCTCAGCACCATATATATATAAATACCTCTATTGATAAATAACAGCAGCATGATTTTATTCATTTTGTTTCTTCAATCCAATTTGCTTGTGTGATGATTGTTGGAAATACAACAGTACATACTGTACTCTCTATGTGCATGCTTATCTATGATACACAGGAAGCTGTTTTTTCTAGCTACACTATATTGCCAAAAGTATTGGTACGCCTGCCTTTACAAGCACATGAACTTTTATGGCATCCCAGTCTTAGTCCGTAGGGTTCAATATTGAGTTGGCCCACCCTTCGCAGCTACAACAGCTTCAACTCTTCTGGGAAAGGGTGCACAAGATTTAGGAGTGTGTGGTGATGTTGGACGAGAAGGCCGGGCTCGCAGTCTCCGCTCTAATTCATCCCAAAGGTGTTCTATCGGATTGAGGTCAGGACTCTGTGCGGCCAGGCAAGTTCCTCCACCCCCAAACTCGCTCATCCATGTCTTTATGGACCTTGCTTTGTGCACTCGTGCGCGGTCATGTTGGAACAGGAAGGGGCCATCCCCAAACTGTTCCCACAAAGTTGGGAGCATGAAATTGTCCAAAATGTCTTGGTATGCTGATGCCCTAAGAGTTTCCTTCACTGGAACTAAGGGGCCAAGCCCAGCCACTGAAATACAACTCCACACCATAATCCCCCTCCACCAAATTTTACACTTGGCACAATGCAGTCAGGCAACTACCGTTCTCCTGGCAACCGCCAAACCCAGACACGTCCATCGGATTGCCAGACAGAGAAGCGTGATTTGTCACTCCAGAGAACACGTCTCCACTTCCCTAGATTCCAGTGGCGGCGTGCTTTACACCACTGCATCCGACGCTTTGCATTGCACTTGGTGATGTGAGGATTGGATGCAGCTGCTCGGCCATGGAAACCCATTCCAGGAAGCTCTCTACGCACTGTTGTTGTGCCAATCTGAAGGCCACACGAAGTTTGGAGATCTGTAGCTATTGACTCTGCAGACAGTTGGCGACTTCTGCTCACTGTGTGCTTCAGCATGCGCTGACCCCGCTCTGTCATTTTACGTGGCCTACCACTTTGTGGTTGTTGCTGTTGTTCCCAGTTGCTTCCACTTTGTTATAATACCACTAACAGGTGACCGTGGAATATTTAGTAGCAAGGAAATTTCACGGAACACCTGAGTCCAATGATTTGGAGGGGCGTCCCAATACTTTTGGCAATATAGTGTATATGTTTTTCTCACAATGCTGTATTCAGATGTAATATTCTTCTAAGCAAGTAAAACTTAATTCAGCATTCCTCAAGATCTCAGTGCTTCATCCAAACACAACCAACAATAATAACAACACAAAACACGACGCAGAGCAACACAAAACTAAAATCGGTGCATACATAAAGGTGATAGTAGACGAGATCGCCATTGCCGGTAAATGGGCCGTAAAAAGCGTATTTATTCCATGAATGGCGATGAGCAGATTCATCTTATCTGGTGAGAAGATCGTATGGAGCGATCCCCGATGACAAGCTATTTGTCACCGTCGTTCAATTTATTACCCTCAATTTGCCGTATCAGTGGCAGCATCGGGATGGCTGGGTGGGCGTTTGGTGTTTTTTTATTAACAGGTCCTGGAGGTTTGCTGGGCCCCCGGCTCTCAGGATCGGCAGCTTCTCCGGGGGATTAGACGGGGGATGTCCTTGAAGTCAATTCACAGCGGCAGGGAAAGGGCGAGTGTTTTTCCCAGTCATTGTGTGACACAATCAAATATCCACTGGCCGGCCCTCCATTCTGTGACTGATCCCCCCGGGGGGATGGAGATTGTCGCTTCTCGCTGTTCTCAGCCCATCTTGTCTATATGTGACATCCGGGTCCCCGATGGGCCCTGTTTATCACCCCCATCACTTAATGATGATTTAACCTGTTTGATTCCACAGATAACAAGAATGAACTAGCACTGAAACCAATTACAGGATGCTGGGAAGAACCGAGATAGGACTGCTACCCAGGGACCGACGAGTGGATGCAGCAGCCCCACGTGCAGCTGAATGAGTTTTAAACTTTTGAACGATCCCTAATGCTGACCGTACATGTTAAAATCTGATTGTGCAATCTCCTTTAAGAATACCGGACCTTACAATCTGATTGTACAATCATCTTTAGATCCACCAACAAGTAGGTAGTGCAAGAGACTGCCTGATTGGATACAAATTGATTGGACAGATAACTCCGGGATAAGTAATTATTGTCTAAATAAAAGTCATGTGTATTCTTCCTTGAATCTTGGTGTGTTTTGTGTGTTTTGTGTATTTCTTCCAGAAATCTGCAGTTATCCAGAGTGAAACTTTCCTCCTGTGTTTCTGTAAAAAAGACCGGTCACTGCTGCTCCCTCTTCCTGTGCAGGGTGACTGGTCTTGTTTCCGCCCCCTCCTGTGATTTCCTGCAGGCATCCTGGGTGGGGCCTGCTGGGTCCCTTCCTCAGCTCTGCTCTTTCCACAGGCTTTGTGCAGCCAGGGCAAGATTTCCCACAAAGCCAACCAAAGCCCGGTCCTCTGGGCGGCAGGGAGCAGAGAGGCGGCAGGGTTTCCTATCGGCCGACGTCTGGAACATGAAGTTCCAGGTGCCGGGCGGGTAGTTGCTTTGTACATTTAGCCCTGCTTTGGGCAAGCAGAGCTAAATGTACAGCGCAGCCTGCTCGTCC
>NW_017306374.1:401526-416189 GCF_000935625.1 Nanorana parkeri
ACAATACTAATATTATTAATATATGATCATTATCACAAAACAAAATGATCCATATTCCTTCTCTAGAGGCCATGACTAAAGCTAGCAATACATCAGCAGAGTGATGATGATCGTTTTTGGTCATAGCTATGAAATAAATGAAGGAGCAGGATGGAAAATTTTTCTTGGGCAAAGTTCTAACAGTGATTATGGTTTTTGTTCAGGAAACTCCATTTATTCCAAAATCCAATGTTAAAATGTCTAATGACTTTCGTCGAGTCTCTCGTGGAATTATGGAATGTTACATAGTTACATAGTATTTGAGGTTGAATAAAGACATATGTCCATCAAGTCCAACCTATTTGTATATGTGTGTACAGTCCTATTGGTGTGTGGTATGTATAGGTCCCTGTGTGTTCTCAATCTTAAGAGTACTTGTACCCCTGTATAATACGTCCAAACGCCTCTTGAATGATTCCACACTCTCAGCCGAAATCACAGTATGTGGCAGCGAATTCCAGACCTTGACCGATCTAACTGAGAAGAAACCCCTTCGCCCCTTGTGCTGAAATTTTTTCTCCACCAATTTTAGGTGGTGGCCTTTCGTCCTTGTCATGGAGTTAATTGTAAAAAGTTTGTTGCTAATGTTACTATCCCGGTAAACATTTTATACATGAAAATCATGCCCCCCCTTAATCTCCTTACTTCCAAGGAGAACATGTTTAATTTTAGGAGCCTGTTCTCATAGCTCAGGTCCTCCATCCCCTTTATGAGTTTGGTTGCCCTCCTCTGGACTCTTTCCAGTTCAAGGACATCCCCGCTGTTCCCTGGTGCCCAAAACTGGACCGCGTACTCCAGATGTTCTGATGGAATATTTCATAAGAGCGTTTTTAGGAAAATGTACCAGTGTATGACTATACATACACACATGGCCATACATTGTTGTATTTTGTTTTCATTCAACCTATGGACTAAACAAGAAAAATATAACAGATTCCTCCATCCACTCTATACAGCACGGATGAACTAAACTCCTGCTGGGCTATTGTATTCTGACACAGCATACCCATCCGAACAGTAGCAGCTGATTGGGTGCCGGCACTGTTTACTCAAAAATTACCAATCAAAGGATGCCAGACGGAAAGTTGCCATAGGGCCACCCACTGAACAGATTTCATCCGATTCATCAAGATCTAGCCAAACTTTGTACAGTGTATGGCGGACTTTACACAGAGTGCAGGTACTCAGCAATGGGCTGCAAAATGGCTTAGTGGAAGCACTTCTACATTGCAGCACTGGGGGCCTCGGTTCCAATCCATGTCAGTACACTATCTGCACGAAGTTTGCATGTTTGCTTGTGTGGGTTTCCTCCAAAGACATGCTGGTTTGTTGATTGGCTCCTGTCTAAATTGGCCCTAGTATACTGTATGTGAGATACCTTAGATCAGGGGTGGGCAACTCTGGCCCGCCACCTGTTGTGGATCTACAAGTCCCATGAGGCATTGCAAGACTCACATGCCACAGGCATGACTTCCAAAGGCAGTGGTGGGCAACATGAACTACCCACCACTGCCTTAGATTGTAAGCTCCTTGAGGGCAGTGACTAATGTCAATGTACAGCGCAATGTTAATTCTCAGCACCATATATATATAAATACCTCTATTGATAAATAACAGCAGCATGATTTTATTCATTTTGTTTCTTCAATCCAATTTGCTTGTGTGATGATTGTTGGAAATACAACAGTACATACTGTACTCTCTATGTGCATGCTTATCTATGATACACAGGAAGCTGTTTTTTCTAGCTACACTATATTGCCAAAAGTATTGGTACGCCTGCCTTTACAAGCACATGAACTTTTATGGCATCCCAGTCTTAGTCCGTAGGGTTCAATATTGAGTTGGCCCACCCTTCGCAGCTACAACAGCTTCAACTCTTCTGGGAAAGGGTGCACAAGATTTAGGAGTGTGTGGTGATGTTGGACGAGAAGGCCGGGCTCGCAGTCTCCGCTCTAATTCATCCCAAAGGTGTTCTATCGGATTGAGGTCAGGACTCTGTGCGGCCAGGCAAGTTCCTCCACCCCCAAACTCGCTCATCCATGTCTTTATGGACCTTGCTTTGTGCACTCGTGCGCGGTCATGTTGGAACAGGAAGGGGCCATCCCCAAACTGTTCCCACAAAGTTGGGAGCATGAAATTGTCCAAAATGTCTTGGTATGCTGATGCCCTAAGAGTTTCCTTCACTGGAACTAAGGGGCCAAGCCCAGCCACTGAAATACAACTCCACACCATAATCCCCCTCCACCAAATTTTACACTTGGCACAATGCAGTCAGGCAACTACCGTTCTCCTGGCAACCGCCAAACCCAGACACGTCCATCGGATTGCCAGACAGAGAAGCGTGATTTGTCACTCCAGAGAACACGTCTCCACTTCCCTAGATTCCAGTGGCGGCGTGCTTTACACCACTGCATCCGACGCTTTGCATTGCACTTGGTGATGTGAGGATTGGATGCAGCTGCTCGGCCATGGAAACCCATTCCAGGAAGCTCTCTACGCACTGTTGTTGTGCCAATCTGAAGGCCACACGAAGTTTGGAGATCTGTAGCTATTGACTCTGCAGACAGTTGGCGACTTCTGCTCACTGTGTGCTTCAGCATGCGCTGACCCCGCTCTGTCATTTTACGTGGCCTACCACTTTGTGGTTGTTGCTGTTGTTCCCAGTTGCTTCCACTTTGTTATAATACCACTAACAGGTGACCGTGGAATATTTAGTAGCAAGGAAATTTCACGGAACACCTGAGTCCAATGATTTGGAGGGGCGTCCCAATACTTTTGGCAATATAGTGTATATGTTTTTCTCACAATGCTGTATTCAGATGTAATATTCTTCTAAGCAAGTAAAACTTAATTCAGCATTCCTCAAGATCTCAGTGCTTCATCCAAACACAACCAACAATAATAACAACACAAAACACGACGCAGAGCAACACAAAACTAAAATCGGTGCATACATAAAGGTGATAGTAGACGAGATCGCCATTGCCGGTAAATGGGCCGTAAAAAGCGTATTTATTCCATGAATGGCGATGAGCAGATTCATCTTATCTGGTGAGAAGATCGTATGGAGCGATCCCCGATGACAAGCTATTTGTCACCGTCGTTCAATTTATTACCCTCAATTTGCCGTATCAGTGGCAGCATCGGGATGGCTGGGTGGGCGTTTGGTGTTTTTTTATTAACAGGTCCTGGAGGTTTGCTGGGCCCCCGGCTCTCAGGATCGGCAGCTTCTCCGGGGGATTAGACGGGGGATGTCCTTGAAGTCAATTCACAGCGGCAGGGAAAGGGCGAGTGTTTTTCCCAGTCATTGTGTGACACAATCAAATATCCACTGGCCGGCCCTCCATTCTGTGACTGATCCCCCCGGGGGGATGGAGATTGTCGCTTCTCGCTGTTCTCAGCCCATCTTGTCTATATGTGACATCCGGGTCCCCGATGGGCCCTGTTTATCACCCCCATCACTTAATGATGATTTAACCTGTTTGATTCCACAGATAACAAGAATGAACTAGCACTGAAACCAATTACAGGATGCTGGGAAGAACCGAGATAGGACTGCTACCCAGGGACCGACGAGTGGATGCAGCAGCCCCACGTGCAGCTGAATGAGTTTTAAACTTTTGAACGATCCCTAATGCTGACCGTACATGTTAAAATCTGATTGTGCAATCTCCTTTAAGAATACCGGACCTTACAATCTGATTGTACAATCATCTTTAGATCCACCAACAAGTAGGTAGTGCAAGAGACTGCCTGATTGGATACAAATTGATTGGACAGATAACTCCGGGATAAGTAATTATTGTCTAAATAAAAGTCATGTGTATTCTTCCTTGAATCTTGGTGTGTTTTGTGTGTTTTGTGTATTTCTTCCAGAAATCTGCAGTTATCCAGAGTGAAACTTTCCTCCTGTGTTTCTGTAAAAAAGACCGGTCACTGCTGCTCCCTCTTCCTGTGCAGGGTGACTGGTCTTGTTTCCGCCCCCTCCTGTGATTTCCTGCAGGCATCCTGGGTGGGGCCTGCTGGGTCCCTTCCTCAGCTCTGCTCTTTCCACAGGCTTTGTGCAGCCAGGGCAAGATTTCCCACAAAGCCAACCAAAGCCCGGTCCTCTGGGCGGCAGGGAGCAGAGAGGCGGCAGGGTTTCCTATCGGCCGACGTCTGGAACATGAAGTTCCAGGTGCCGGGCGGGTAGTTGCTTTGTACATTTAGCCCTGCTTTGGGCAAGCAGAGCTAAATGTACAGCGCAGCTAGCTCGTCCTTCAATCCCCACAAACCCCACCCCGCCGCTCCGCCGGCTACCTCTCTCCCCTCACCCAGAGATCCTCTGTTCGGGCTGGAGAGCACATTCTCCAATCTGCTCTATGTAAACAGTGAGAGGGGAGATCTGCACTCGCATCCTTCCCCTCTCAGCTGTCACAGGAGTTCCAGCACAGTGCTGTGCTAGAGCTCCCGTATTGGAGGCGACAGGTTCAATAAAGAGAACCTGTCACCTCCAAATACTATCACAGCTTGTTAGCTCCTGTGTGATAGCAATAAAGTTAAGTGAAAAAAATTAAAATAAAAAAATATAAAATAAATAAAACTTAAGAAAAAAAAAAGTAAAAAATAAAAAAAATACAAATGTTATTTAAAAAAAAAAAAATTATAAAAAAGTTTTTAAAAAAATGAAACTAACCCTGCCGCCCCCATCATCTGGTTGCCATTCTCCATGGGGGGGTTGGCGGGGACAGGGGGCCGCATAGAGGAACAGCTGAGAGAGTAAATCCGGCCCTGCATGCAGCACAGTGATGCTGCCAACAAGGTCATGTCTGGGTTTGCAAAAGCATTGTGGCTATTGTTGCACATTACCGTGCACATTACCTAACCCTAACCCTGACCCCCACCTCTCCCACTTACACTTAAAAGGTAATTTTTATTTTTTCTTTCCTGCTTATTTTTCTGCTGCTGACCCAAAACCCCTCCACCCCACCGCTATTTATGCCTTGGCGAGAATGACGTGCGCCTGGTCCAGGGATGTCCCCTTTATTTATCCCAGAAGACTGCTGGAACAGAGACACACATCAGTCAGTGGGTGGATCTGGCGCATGCCATTGGGGGTACCTGGACTTGAAAGAGGGCCAAGAGGGCAGCACAGGTCCTAGGTAGGCTGAACAGCAGATGGCAGCAGGATAAGGCTGGATTGGCTGGGCAGGTGAGTATACAAATTATGGATAAGTAGGAGGGGTTAAAAAACAAAAAGTGTGAGGTGAACTTTCTCTTTTGTGCCCGGAGTTCTGCTTTAACTTAGTAAATCCGAAGCTCATCAACTACATAGTTACCATCCATAACCAACCTTATTAACCTTTTTTTTTTACACTTTGACACAAATGGATACAATCATTGGTCATCTAAAATTGTTCAAGTGGTTATAGATTGCCTCTAATGAAACCAGTGAGAAGTCAAACGCTTTGATATTCCCATCGTTTACCAATAACAAATGCCGTCCTCTTAATTGAATTAATCCACAGAGGGGCACCTGGGAAATGGCTGCTTCCATCTTCCTGACTGTAATCAATGAGCCTCCCCTCCCAGCAGAGCCTCCATTGCCTCCATATATCCTCCCTGCCGCACAAAGGACGGCCAAGCAAACTGGGCTCTGGGGAGGCTTTGGCAGCCACTGGAAGCTTCTCCTGGAAACATCACTATTCATAGGAGCTCATTGACACCAGAGATTGCCATTCACACAGACACACACTGACGGTGGCAGGACTGGGAGGCCGAGATAAAGGCAGTTCATTCGAGCAGCCTATATTAAATTAATCAGGAACAAATGGACAGCTCTGTCACTGCCCCTTAGGGATTTTTATTCTTCCATAGGACCGTGATTTCCTTTCTTCTGTGAGCACAACAGACCACCTCCTCTTTTGGGGAAGGTGGATCTGATACGTTAACCAGCTAGATACCGATAGTGCTCGATGGAAAGGGTTGTGCAGCCTATTGTAAGCTATACATTGTATATACATATATCTATATCTGTATTTGGATTTCTCTGAGATATCAGTAGGGTTGCCACCTTTTCTTCAAGTGAATCCCGAACACTTTTTTGGGAGAATGAGTGGTGGCTTATTTATATGTAAATATCACAATTGAGACTATTTTCAGTGGGGGGCCAGTAGCCCCTATCTTAATTTTGGTTGCAGATGTCTGCCTGACATCTTGTGTCCAGGTTTCTGCTGCCATGAAACCTGGACACAGCATTCAAAACCCGAACTGTCCGGGTGAATCCTGGACAGGTGGCAACCCTAGATATCAGTCCAATAGTTCAGTTGATAGTTTAGCGTTTGGGGTAAAGGAAGGATAACAAAGGATTTCAATGCTCCTCGGCTCCATCTAGTGACAGGAGTGCCATGCGAACAGCATTCGCCCAGCTATATGCTGGGTGGAATGTTTATATATCAGACCCTTTATATCTATATTTATATTTGGATTTCTCGGAGATATCAGCCCAATAGTTTCATTGACAGTTTAGTGTTTTGGGTAAAGAAATGTTTACAAAGGATTCTTGCGCTCCTTGTTTCCATCTAGTGGCAGGAATGCCATGGCAACGGCATTCGCCCAGCTATACATTGGGTGGAATGTTTATGCTTCAAACCCTTTATATTTATATCTTTATTTATATAAAGAATTTGGATTTCTCTGAGATATCAGCTCAATAGTTCAGTTGATAGTTTAGTGTTTGGGGTAAAGGAAGGATAACAAAGGATTCCTATGCTACTTGGCTCCATCTAGTGGTGGGAATGCCATGCGAGCGGCATTCGCCCAGCTATGCGCTGGGTGGACCGTTTATACATCAGACCCTTTATATCTATATTTGGATTTCTCTGAGATATCAGCCCAATAGTTCAGTTGATAGTTTAGTGTAGGAGTGGGCAACTCCGGCCCTCCAGCTGTTACGGAACTACAGGTCCCATGAGGCATTGCAAGACTGACAGTTACAGGCATGACTCTCAGAGGCACGATGAGATATTTAGTTAAAGCACAGCTGGAGGGCCAGAGTTGCCCACCCCTGGTTTCGTGTTTGGGTCAAAGGAAGGATAAGAAAGGATTTCAAAACTCCTCAGCTACATCTAGTGGCAGGAATGTTCATAGTTTAGTATTTGGGGGAAAGGAAGCTTTAGGGAACAGTTAGGCGCTGATGCATATACGTTCGCTGGGTGAATGCCTTTCCTACGATGGCATTCTGGCCACTAGATGGAGGCAAGGAGCATAGGAAATTTCCTCCACTACATGGAGCCAAGGAGCATAGGTTAATTTGGAGTAAAATAAGTTTTAGGGAGTAGGTGAACAATGAGAGGCTGATGAATAAACATTCACTGGGCGCATACCTTCCCGCCACCATATGGAGCAGAGGTGCAGAGGAGATGTTCCTCAGCTCCCTCTTGTGGCTGTAAAGCCGTACGAATGGCATTCGCTCATGTATACGCTGGGCAAGACATTCATACATCAGCCCTTGTGTATATTTATTAATGTTTGCGGTGAAAGAAGCTTTAGGGAGTGGTGAACACTGCAGCTAAGGGCTGATGCATAAACGTTGGCTAGGTAAATGCGTGAAACGCTTATATATGTCAGCCCCATTTACATATACACTATATTGCCAAAAGTATTGGGACACCCCTCCAAATCATTGGATTCAGGTGTTCCGTGAAATTCCTTACTACTAAATATTCCACGGTCACCTTTAGTGGTATTATAACAAAGTGGAAGCAACTGGGAACAACAGCAACTCAGCCACTTCAATGACAGAGCGGGGTCTGTCATTGAAGTGCACAGCGCGCAGAAGTCGCCAACTGTCTGCAGAGTCAATAGCTACAGACCTCCAAACTTTGTGTGGCCTTCAGATTGGCACAACAACAGTGCGTAGAGAGCTTCCTGGAATGGGTTTCCATGGCCGAGCTGCTGTATCCAATCCTTACATCACCGAGTTCTATGCAAAGTGTCGGATGCTGTGGTGTAAAGCACACCGCCACTGGACTCTAGAGAAGTGGAGACGTATTCTCTGGAGTGACGAATCACACTTCTCTGTCTGACAATCTGATGGACGTGTCTGGGTTTGGCGGTTGCCAGGCTTGTCCACTTAGTTCCAGTGACGGGAACTCTTAAGGCATCAGGAAACCAAGACATTTTGGACAATTTCACGCTCCCGACTTTGTGGGAACAGTTTGGGGACGGCCCCTTCAGGGTTCCAACATGACTGCGCACCAGTGCACAAAGCAAGGTCCGTAAAGACAGGGAGGAGCGAGTTTGGGGTGGAGGAACTTGACTGGCCTGCACAGCGTCCTGACCTCAACCCGATAAAACACCTTTGTGATGAATTAGAGCGGAGACTGTGAGCCCGGCCTTCTCGTCCAACATCAGTACCTGACCTCACAAATGCACTTCTGGAAGAATGGTCAGACATTCCCATAGACACACTGCTAAACCTTGTGGACGGATGCTATTCAATTTTAAATAGCCAATAGCAGGCTTTGTTTATTATTATTAAAATTCCTACCAGACCTAAAGGGTCTGATATTAATTGCCGTGGATGGAGGAACCTGTTAAATATTTTGTTCAGCCCACAGTGTGAACGAAAAAAAATATAACAGTGTATGGCCAGCTTTATAAACAGATAACCAATGAAGGGAATATCTTCATATTTGTATATAAAACAAATATAACTATGGAGCTGCAGGACAACATATTTCAAACATTTCTAATAAAAAAAAAAAGTATTCTTTAAAAAAAACCACTAGACTCATTTACCTTTAATAACAACATTCTAGTGAACACATTTGATAGTCCAGTTTGTACCTTATACTAGAATACAAGTAGTGTACAAAAGTTGGCCCATGGTGCCAGGGAAATGTTTATTACCATTTATTGGCCAGTCCACATCTGCTGGAGGGGAGGATGTTTGTGATCTCCATGACACAGAGCTGAAGACTGGCAATGAGAACAGACTTTACTGTACAGAAAGAGATCAGACTGACAGATGTGGGTATAAAATCCCTGGCACTGCCGGGCGTTCATAAACATTCTATGATGGCATTGTGATGTCATGGCAATGTAGGTGGAGGACATATGGGGGGGCTGACAGCAGTGTATGGGCCCATAAAGGTATAATAGCAGGTGGCAGCAGTTTAGGGTTCAGGTCTAATACACTTTACAGAAGTGAAGCTGTACCGCCCTAGGGGAAAACATGAGACAGTAGATGAGGCAGAGCAAGGGAGATGTCAGACTACTGAATTTAATGGCAATCTATAGTCAACAACTAGAAATAAATCTGTATTTCTATATTGAATGTCCTTCATTTGTATCTCACTCCTAATAAGCAGATCCATTTAGAAATGTGTAAACCTACCCATAGGCTATACTGCCCATAGTATGTACTTCCTCAATGCTAGACAATTTTCATAAGGACATTCATATGAAAGATCTCATCGGAAAATTTGATAATACTATTAGAGACTTGATGAATGTCGTTCTAAATTTAATTTGAGTTTAAAATTCGATTTTGGAATAGACATGTGCAATTCGTTTCATTCCGAATCAAAATTCGAACGAGTTTTCCAAAATTCGGACACATCTGAATTTCCGAACCCCAATGCATCCAAATGTGTGTCTGAATCCAATTTTCAGATCCCGTCCGAATTTTGTTCAAAAACATAACTGAATCGGACATGTGACTTTTCTAGTCAATCTGATGTGTTTTTCGGTTTAATGCATCCGAATGCGTCTGAACACATATGGGAGCCATATACAGTATATACAGTATATACTGTACATATAACACTAGATCCGAATTTCCGAATTGCATTCTGGAGCTCCTAAATGCCATTTGGGTCTGGGAGCCTCAGCTATAGTAATATACTGTATGTATTTAGCTCCCAGACCCGAATGGTATTCGGAAATTTGGATCCTGAATGCCATTCGGGTCTGGGAGCCTCAGCTTTAGAATGAATATCTGTATATGGCTTTCAACGAATATTCGGAAACTCATCCGAAACTAACGAAAATTCGGATTGTGTCCGAAACCCGAACCAAATTGAATTTCAGATCCGAATCCCGAATTAACGAATATCCAAACCAAACCAAATTTTTCCACAAGCTTACATGTCTACTCAATGCACTGACACTATTTCACTCAGCCCTGTAAATATGCACTTCCTTGTGTCACCACCCTCACAGAGCCTGCCTTCTGAACTCAATGTCTGAACAATGTAACATCATCATTACTTGCTGGAAGCAATGCATGATGGGAAATGTAGTCCTGAGAAATCCAGATTGCATCACATCCAGCAGCAGGGAAAGAGATACAAAGCAAACTGGGAATCCAGGAAGTTGGTGGAAGTGATGGGCAGACAGAAGACAGCACTCACTACATAAAAGGGATTTTTTTCTAGTAATCTTTGATTGTATTATCAAAACCAACCCTGGTATGTATTCCTATTACAATGCTGATGTTGTAACAGGAGAGTATATTCTGGAACTTTACAAACTCCATTAAAGGGTGTTTCCACTTTTGCTGCCAAATTGGGATAGCACCTATTTTATATTTGTTACATGTTTCTCCTTCACATAGCATAAACCATTTATTACATAACATAAACCATTTATTTAAACTGCTGCTTGCACAATAAATGTTCTATTCAAAAAGACAAGTTGTTTTCTTTACTGGAATGCAAGATGGGGCTGGGCAGGGTAATGGTAACATAATGAACTCTGTCTGCACTGTGCTGGCAGATCCCATTACCAGTTGTAAACTAGATCAGACCTCAGCGAATCTGCCGCTCCAGGCAAACGCCTTGTTTGCCTGGACGCGTCGCGGCAGATACGCCCCTGAACTAGATGTGAACACTGTCTGTCCTAACAAAGAGTTAAAGATCTGGAAGCATTGCATGTTAATGAGAGGAAGTTCAGTCTGTCCCTGGTCTTTCTATGGGGACAGGCAGAGTTTCCTGTCACTTGGAAATTGAGAGAGAAGCTTACAAAAGCTCAGACTACACAGACACATCTAAAAAACAAGAAATATTTTTGCAAAACAAATGTGTGGATGGGAACACATATGATGTTGATATGCTAATATATTTTACCTGCTAATAAAATCCTAAAATAAAAATTTGGTGCCATAATTTCTGCATCAAAAACAAATGATACCTACCTGCCTAATACAGAGAATGTCTTACAGTGTATGTGAGAGCAAAATAAAAAAAAACATGCAATAAATATCTGCAATAGGTGCACATTTCCCCATGTTGTCTCCATTGTCACCCTGCAAGTTCACCACAATACCTGCTGATGGGCCACAAATGCTCTTAAAGCAGACTTTTACACTGCAAAATCAAATTCTACCCTACCAATGCATCTACCCTCTATGTATGATGATTAATAATAACATAGACATGTCAGGTGTAATATGCTGTGATTATGCACTTGCAGAGCATTCACTTCCTGCATTGAAAGTGCAACATGACTTCAGTTTGCCAAAGCAATGCACACTGGGATTGCCTTGTCATCAGCAGAGCATTGCTGGGACATCTCATCTGTAATCTCAGGAGATCTCAGTGAAAGGTATTTTCCTCCCCTGACGTGATGTGCATGGTCACATGTCCTAGTCACATGTCTAGTCACATGTGCCCGATTTTCAGGAATAAAAGGAGAGCTAGTAATCTGCCCTTAGTAAACATGGCCACTGTCAGAAGACTGGGGAAGAAAAGAGAAATAAGGTATACAAAGAATACAAAGCCGGCAATTATCTAGAAGTATGTGTTTGTAGATTGTCATTACTAAACATTTCTAAAGGTGTGTTTGTTGTTATTTTAAAGATATGGGTAAACGTCCACTTTAATTTCCTATTGTGGACTGATAACATGCAATATTTTTATGGACTGAGTGGTGTCTGCCCTGCACAGTTTCCTGTTGCTAAATTACACATCCATCCCCACTTTCAATCATCTCCAAAGTAAAGGCACTAAAAATCAGGGGTGGCAAACTCCGGCCCTCCAGCTGTTGTGGAACTACAAGTCCCTTGAGGCTTTGCAAGATTCTCACAGCCACGGGCACGACTCGCAGAGGCAGATGCATCATGGGATTCGTATTTTCTCCACAGCTGGAGGGCCTGAGTTTGCCACCCCTGCACTAAATGATATGTAGTCCTAAGATAAGAACAAGGAGGGCTGAATAGACTCCTTGAGATAACACATACAGGTGATACTCGAATAATTAGAATATCGTGCAAAAGTTCATGTATTTCACTAATGCAACTTAAAAGGTGAAACTAATACATGAGATGGACTCATTACATGCAAAGCAAGATAGTTCAAGCCGTGATTTGTCATAATTGTGAAGATTATGTCTTACAGCTCATGAAAACATGGTGGGACAAAGGACGTCAGCAACAATGGCACTTACAATGAGTGCAGTGGGGTAGTGTCCAATCTGTTCTACTTTGTAGTGGTGTGTTCATACTTTTCTATATAAATACAGCTGTATAAATGTATATAGATGTATGAAAACAATTCGCAGTTATACTCCTCATACATACAGCATTTTTTTTTTACAATTTCTACCAAAGTGAACCAATCACAAAAAAAATAAAAAATCTTATCAACTATCTTGATCATGTAAATATAAATATATTTACATTGTGGACCATGCCTGTGCAATGTGAGTTGACACGACCACTCGTAGTCCCCAGCTTCGGCGTATCTGACAACAGAGGAGCGCAAATGGGAGACAAAGAGTGTTGTCACCCTATAACAGGAAGTATCTGAACTGCAGGATCACCAGGTATTATTTTTTTTAAATTTGCAGATTTATTAAGATTAAATATGACTTTTAAAATGTTATAGTTAAAGCTGATATGAAAAGTTATTAAAGTGTGTTGATTTAGATTTACATTATTACAGGGGTAGGCAACCTCAAAACGCCAGCTATAGTGAGACTACAAATTCCATCATGCCTCTTCCTCTGGGAGTCATGCCTTTGGCCGTCAGTGCCTCATGGGATTTGCAGTTCCACAACATCTGGAGTGCTGACATTGCCTTTCCCTGCATTAATATATAAACTATTGATGGTCAGTCATCCTGATCCATTCGACTGTTTTTGGCCATTGGAGGATGATTGCAATTGCTGGTATAATGACATGTACTGTATATGGCGAGCGTTAGAGTTCTACGGATCCTGTTTTCATCAGTATGAGGAGTCTCCATGCCCTTTACCTTTCCAGCCACTGATGGTGATTAAAGTCTACATCAGGGCCCAAAAAAAAAAAAAAGGAACATGTACACATGTACACTACATGCATATTTCCAGTGTTTTATCCCTTTAAAGACCCTGCCAGTATGTAAATATACCTGTTGATCCGTCAACTCTAAAATTCCTCTTGTGGAATGACCCCACATGCCTTTTTGTGGACTGAAATAGTAAAACTTGGTGTTAGCCCTGCCCAGGTGTCTGTTGTTAACTACTTAATCCCACCTGTTGCCGTAATCTCCACTAGGAATGCACCGATGCTGGTTTTTCGGTATCGAGTAGGAGTACCGATACTTTGCTTTCGGTACTTGCCGATACCGAGTACCGATACCGTTGATTCTGGGGGCATGGAGCAGGCTTCCCGGCAATCAGGAAGCCGGGTGGTGGGCAATG
Source organism: Nanorana parkeri (assembly GCF_000935625.1). Lineage (NCBI taxonomy): Eukaryota > Metazoa > Chordata > Amphibia > Anura > Dicroglossidae > Nanorana > Nanorana parkeri. Next base: position 415,234 of record NW_017306374.1, read on the forward strand.
ACATTCCTGATTCCCCCGGGTAGCGGGCTACATGTTGTTTGGCCGGCTTGATTGTGTTTGGCCGGGAAACCAGCTTTCCAGGCCAATCATCATCGAGCTGGCTTCCCCGGCCAAATCAGCCAGCCGGGCGGCGAGTAAGACCCACCTTCCGGCTTCCTGGTTGGCCGGAAGCCGGCTTTCCAGCCAATCAGCATGGACCCGGCTTCCCGGGCCAATCAGGATGCCAGGAGACGGGTCATTACTCACCGCCCAGCTTCCTGATCGCACGGGAAGCTGGCTCCATGTTTCCCTATGGCACTGCAGGTCAGAGGAAATCTTCCCCTGACCGAAAGTTCTGGTATCGGGGAAGGTATCGGAGCATTTGGGCGAATAGGAGTATTTTTTTTTCATCACTGCAATCAAACTGTCAAACTGACCCCATTGACTGTTGAACAAACGTTCCAAAAAAAACAAAAATTTTTTTTAGCACAAATCCTAACCATGTATACCCAGCTCCAGTCTAAAATATCTCCCATGTGAGTAACAGAAAGACAACATGATATTATCTTGGTTATTCAATTACCACAAATTGTAACAATATGAACAATAATGTTTCATGCAGAAGATCCACCCAAAGAGCCGCAAGTCACCATTTGTAGAACTTTTATTTAGGAACATTTTTAATATTACATTATATAACAAACAAAAAAAATTCTACATAGCACGTAGACAGTATTGCCGAAACGGCTTTACAAAGTTAACCCTTCCCCTGCTGGATGTGGAGAGAAAGGTTAAATGTGTGTACCAGGTCTGGTTACTGACTTTCTGCAAAGAAAAAAAATGCAGAAAACAAACTCGAGACGTAATGCTGAACAGTACGACGTAAATGGAAAGTGCTGTAATATACATCGAGATCCAGCGCAAGCAAAAGAAGAGCGATAAAAACATTTATTTATATTTATTTATTTATATTTATA
>NW_017306374.1:416297-434887 GCF_000935625.1 Nanorana parkeri
CATTCATGCGACCCATCAGGATGTTAAAGGAGAACTCCACTTATCAGGGCTGAGTGAGCGAGGATGAAGACGTAAGTTTAGTGTGCACATGACTTCATTGTTATGTCCTAGTTCCACCGGGATACCATTTCACAGTATTGTATTGAGCACTTCCAGGTTCCTACAATCCTTCAGTACCCTCTACCTGTGCCAAGTGTCAGACTGATAAAATCCTACGGCACAACCCGATACTTATGGAGTGAGATGAAAGACTGCAAGGGTTAACCATTTGTTTTGTTGTACTCACACGATCCTCCAAGCCAGCCAGTTATAACAGCCCTCCCTCCTATGCTGCAGCGACAGTATGTCCCTTGCTGTCCTCACACCCTATACACTGTGTATAGAACATGATGACTCAGGGACCTTAGGCTGCTTCTGTAGTGGTGGAGAGAGGCTGGAAGGACCGGTCTTAGAGCAAGCCGGCTCAGAGGAAAACTTTGTTATTTTCCTCCCTAGACTAAAATGAGCAGTTAACCCTTGCAGTGCATGGGGCAGCCCCACTGCAAGGGTTAATAACAGTTTTGCCCACAGTTTTTCTTTAAAGCGTTAGAAAAATTGTAATTTATTAACAGAAAGTTTAAAATGGTCACATGTAACAAAGCCCACATTTCTATAGAAAGATGATCGGCATCTAGGTATGTTTGCTATGTAAACAGGAACATGTTGGACATGTAAAATAGGTGTTACCCATTTCAGGCTGTAAAAGTGGAAATACATTATAAAGCAGAACTGCAGGGAGACAGCTCCGCTGAATACATAAATGATGTAGAGATGATGATGGCACCAGGACATCAAATTATAACATTTTAATACCGGGCTCACTTCAAACCCAATGACACGAGTTCTCCTTTAACATGTGGTTAGGAAGAAGACAGTTTTGGGACACAGTTTTAAAGGCCGATGTACCTTTAATACCCAATATACTACACGTTGCAGAGGAATCCTTTGTAGCCACACATCATTACCCGGGCAGTAAATTGGTTTTTATGGCAGACAAGATTTCTGTTTAATAACACAAATTTCTAAGGAGACAGTTTTGTCCCCACTGTAATATGTACTGGGTGTACCTATATTGCCCATTTCATTTGACCCAGATTATGCCTATAAAGTGGTACCCAAATGGAGAATATTGGATGGCTGCCGCTGCTGTCCTTCTCTTAGTGATCCAATGGCTTCAGTACTTTCGCAGTGAACCTATTCTTCACTCTGCCTTTGCATGCTGCAGTGAAGCACAAAGCACTGGAGCCATTTTCGGAAGCAGCAATAGCAGCTTTCAGATCTCCCTCACTGTAGGGTTCTTTTAAAAGTCATGTTCAGGACATTGAAATTGTGCATTTACCTTTATAACATAAGTCCGTGTATATACGGTTTCACTCATAATTCTTAAATGTCATTATGTTATGCCACAAAATCCTCAGAGCCCATTTATCCCATGCATACGTTATTTTCACTCCAATGCACTGAATGACACATGGTAGCACACTACTGTGCGATGTAGTGCACTGCATTGGAAAAGATGGTGCAGGTCTGTTGTGGTGCAATAAAATGAATGGTCTGCCTTAACGCAATGCAAATTAATGCATGACAAAATGCACCACAACGGCCCAGAGAGATGTGAATGGGCCCTCAGTGACTGTAAAGATGGGATAATGGCACTGATAGGCAGTAAATGTTTCATGATGAACAATAGTGGAGCAGTGTTTAAATCAGTGGCATTCTAGGCCTCTCGGTGATGGTGCTGGTTCTTAATCCTTTCACAGACTGCATTCTGCCGGAGGTGGTCTACTGAGCTCCCAATATGGCTGCCAATGGTTACAAAATGAGTATATTGTACATTCTTGTCATAGGTGACAAAAAAAAAATCTTAGGTTAGGAAAGGGAGGTTTTATCCTGATACTCTCTTCTAAAAGCTCCTAAAGGCCCCAGTATACTAGAGACCAGCCTGCCATCAATCTTCCAAAACCAGTGCACACATCAGTGGAACACCATATCACAGAGGGGAATCTATCACTCCCAGAACTAGGCCTATGCTCCATAGTGCCATCTAGTGGCAATAAGACCACCCCAACCCCACTCAAGGGACATACCCAGGGCTGGATTAAGAGCATCATGGGCAGGGTGCTGTTGGTACATTGGCTGCATAGAGGCTGCTCTCTAATTAGGTAGCGGCTCGCTCCTCACTGGGGCCCCACAAGGCCCCATTGAGCAGCTGCATAATATACCTGATTAGGCAGCGGCCGGAACCTCTACCTGATTTGTGTCCAGCCTGGCCAGCCCAGATTGCCATTGGCATCCCAAGGCGATCTGGGCCTGCCAGGCCTATTTTCAGTGGCAGGCCTGGGACTTGTGCTCTAGTAGCCCCTTTGTTAATCTGGGCCTGGACATACTCCAAATATATGCTGGACAGAAGAGTTATAAATCAGTCCCTATGTAAGAATATACATGCCCCTTGCATTTAGACAATGTTTGTTTATACTGGTGTTTAGATTTGAATCATTAGGATTGGATGCCACCACACTAAGATTACATAAAAAAGCACAAGCCAGAGAGTGTAGTTGGCAATGCCCACTAACCACAATGGAAACATACAGCAGGGAGACCCTGCGTCTACCACTGCAACACATGAAAAGACTTAGTGACCTATGACCTACGAAGACCACTGGTTTAACACTGTGCAAACATTTACTGAATACAGGAGCAAAAACAGGAACATGAGAAGGAACATGAGAAGGAATATGAGAAGACAGGCGATGTATGGGTTTGGCAAATAATGTGAATAAGAAAGGTCAAAATGGTAGACCACATACTCCATTCCATGAGGTTCTGCTCAATGATGCACCCTTTGAAAGGAGGATGAAATGATTGAAGGCTGGCCCATGATTTTAGTGTATTGGTAATGGTGTAATGTATGTTACAGCAAAAAATGAAGTGATTGGAAAAAATGCATACATGAAAAAATCCATTCATGGTTTTATAAATATTATGCCCGGTACGTTCTAAGAGACCACTACAACACGGCATGTTAAATACAAATGCACAATTTCAATATGTAACCAGAATGTCAATGTCTTTTGCTTCCAAGGAAAAGAAAAGGACGTGAGACTATTCTGGTAGATTTCATGACTGCCATAAAACCCAAGGAAGTGGTAAACTTGAGCTGAGGTCGCTCTTGACAAACAAAGAAGGGCATTTTGCTCTATACAAAGGCAACTAGAAACATTTTAGGTCGCCTTAAAAAAATAGTGCAAAGTAAAAAACAGTTCTATTGCCCACAGCAGCCAATCAAGAGTTGGCTTTCATCTCCTGCCTTTGGTAGAAAAATCAGATTGGTTCATAGAGGCAATAACACCATATTCTTGAGCACTAGCTGGTATTAATGATTCTTTAGTTGGTTTGTATAAAAATAAGAATTTGGCTTTCAATGGAATTCAATGGCAATCAATCTGAATGATTGGTTGCCATTGCTACCAATGCTAACTGCATTTTCTGCATTGCTTTTAAGCCCATGCATTGCAAACAGCAATGACTTTGTGTTGTGGTGCTAAATGCTAGCGTCTGACTGGTTGCTATGGATTACAGGAAACCATTGGTCCTTGAGCTGTCCTGTCTAATAATATAATACAAAGAGTAGTGGTGAGCACTAATCCCTATCATCACTTTTCAACAACTTATACACCCCTGCTCTTTGCATAAGCCCAAACATGTCTTCATGAAAGCAACACCACCCATAGTACCAAATGGCACTGCAGTTAGTAAAATGTTATATATTATATTACTCATGGTTCTACACATCATCCGGCCATAAGATATTATGCTGCTCTATCATAAATAATAAAAATACTTTTGTATAGTGAACAAGTATAACCAATGTATATATACTGTACCTTCTTCCAATAGGTACCACATAAAAATATTTCCATTGTTTTGTCTTATAGGGCCCCAAATCCCTCAACTTTAAACACCAGGGATGCTTTGTAAGAAGAGTCTCAGGGTGAATATAAGATTAGCTTCTTTTACAGCTAAGTAAGCATTTTTAAAAAAACAAGCTTTTCTCATTTTCACACAAAAAATAGTATTTTATATTAAATTAAAAATTATTTGTTCAGCTCATTTGGTCTGTGAGCCATTTGTACTTGTACTAAATATGGAACATTGTCATTAGTATTAATGTAATTCCCAAGTTGCATATACAGCAATATCAAACTGCTACATGTTTGGAAAGTGTGGACAAACCTCAAAGGAAAATCTGAACTGAGTTTTGAGAGTTACTCTTTCCAGGTAATATTCTTCCATTGTAGACATGGCCTGAATGTTCAAACTTTGAGGGTTTTTCAGAGTACCTTAAGAAGAAATATTGTTTTGCTATCCCAGATGTGTCAATAAACACAGTGAAAAAGGGATTACGACCCAAGCCAATAGGTCCCAGTCAATAGACAGTCAATAGGGTATCTTTTTCCCCCAAATGTGTCATCGCTGACCATTACTTTCTATCGGGAGCATAGACTGGTGGAGACTTCTGCTGTGTTTGGAGTCCATTGTGTCTTGATCTTCTGAGAAGCTGTCCGGGCTTGGCGCACCATCTAGTGAGCTTCCACAGCTTGAGTTTGGGGAAAGCATGTCTTGGAGAAGATCTTGTTGGACCATACCATTATCTTTACTTATTTTGCTCCTTTGGGTGCCTTCTTCTTCTTCTTGGTCATCAAGAAGTTTGGCTAGGAAGTTGATATATTTCATAGCCAGGCGTAATATTTCATTCTTGCTGAGCTTCTTATCTGGAGGGTGAGTGGGAATAAGCTTGCGGAGGTCAGCAAAAGCTCCATTCACATTCTGCTGCCTCCATCTCTCCCGACTGTTTGTGAAGATACGACGGACCACCTTTGTTTGAGGAGGCCCTGGGGAAAAAAAACATGAAGCAAAAGGATTTATCTCGAGAAAAGGTTAGATTATAGGCATGTGGACATCTAACCTTCAGATTCCAATGTAATTAGGAAAAAACCTTTTACTTACTTAGTTTATAATAATTGATAATAGCTACCTTGTCATGTCAGGTAATGTAAAAAAATAAAAATAAAACACTGCTAGGCATTAATGTGTCATATACAGGACAGCTTTGGCATGAAATGATTGTGTTGACCTCCTTAGGCTTTGAATTTAAAATAATGTGTATTAACCATAAGCAATGGCGGCAGCATCACACTTGCACATTAACGGAGTCATCTGTGGCTTTTAACTGTTGCATGTTTGCAGAGAGGTCATTCTGCTTTCTTTCTATGGAACAGTTGAGAACACTGATGATATTTTTGCAACGGTACAAGTACAGAGGCATTGAGGACACTTTTTCTTAATGTGTGTCTGGGCAATAGCAAAAAAATGTGTGTATATATATATAGTGTGTGTGGCGAATGAAGTTACTCTTTAGGGTTTAAATAACACTTGTGCTGAGAGGAACCTTTTAAAGCAGAATTACACCCGTCTATCCTTGACAGCCAAGGAAAGTACTGTTAGCCTCTATTTGTCTTGTAGGTGCCATAGTAGTCCACATGTGATCTGCTGTGACACCAGCCATGTGAGGTTTGATATATATATATATCTGTGTGTATGTGTGCGTGTGTGCAGTATATCTGTCTCTTTAGAAAAAAACACTACAAGTACAAAAAAACAACTGTTAATTTTGCCAGAAATCCAGTGAGCCCCTAAATTCCTGTAGGCAGTTGACAACATCATTGTCACTGCTGTGCAATCTCCCAGGGCCAGCATCATTATAAGCAATAGGTGGCAATGTCTCCTTCAAATTAATTATGAAACCCTACTCAATAATAATGTATATAACATTTCCTTATATGTTTCTCATAGTAAGAGTGCCCATCATTAAAGGCCAGATCAAGAGAACATGTTTTGTTTTATATAGCATGGGGAGGGGGTTAGGGTCCATTTAAATTTTTGCAATGCATTTTTTTTGTGTTATTGTGCATTGCGTTAAGGCAGCCCATTGAAATTAATGGGGTGCCATAGGCGAAAATTTATTTATTTCAGGTATTTGAGGTCCCTACCCTCAAGGAGCTTGCAATCTAAGGTCCCTATCTCACATGCATATATAGAGGGCCAATTTAGAGAGGAGCCAATTAACCTACCAGCATGTCTTTGGAGTCGTGATCCTTTTTTTGCCTTGGTGCATTGGGGTGCGATTCAAAATGTCACTGCAGAAGTGTAAAGTCTCTTTCTGGCTTTTTTTTACAGTTTGTATCCCTGTTGAGGAAATTTCCCCTCATTTTCTGTCCTAGTGATAGGGGATGGGGGGTCAATGGGACAGGATGTTATGGGAAACCTCTCAGACAGAGACCACAACAAAAACACATTCATTTAGTACAGCAGGATTTGCAGGTTTGAACCTCTATGTGATTTTATTTGCTATTCTGCCTTCCTATCTAAAATGCTCTCTCTAGATACTGTCTGGTGTTGGCTCTGTCATATCCTTTTATAATTATATAGTTATTCAGTTGGATAAAGTCTTTTAGAACATGGAATGTTGGGCTGGATGTGGTACTCCACTTACCAACACGCACTATCAAAACTAACCTTAGAACATGGAATGTTGGGCTGGATGTGGTACCGTACTTACCAACCCTATAAAAACTAACCTTAATAACATGGAATTCAGTGATTTCTGTTCTTTAAGGGATATGGGATTACACGTGTATTCCCATATCCCTTAAAGAACAGAAATCATATTTCTTCCACCTGGCTACAGTAAACTGGAATATAATTGGTAGCTATTGATTACGGCACTTTGCCAGTCTTTGTTCTTTACATTCTGAATTAAATATATATATGTGATTTGTTTTCAGAAACTGGTTCATTTACAAAGCAAAAAAAATAAATAACTGATCATGTAAAACTGAGCTACGTGTATAAGATATTTAAGAGCAGTTGCAGCCAAACAGCTTGATACTTGGCTGAAACACACCTACGAATTGCTTTACCTGCAACAGATGTGTAAGCGAAGGCACATCTACTCATCATCTATCTTTCCTGCTGTGTCCCATAGAATAAGGAGCGTGACACATTTTTTTCCTTCTCACCCTAGGTCTACTTAAATCTCCCCCATATTGCCAAAACCTCTTCCACAGCAAACACTCCCACCGCAGGCTGTATTTCGGTTTTCAGCTTGTGTGCTGCACCCCAGGTGTCAGGTGAACCTATTACCTGAATTGTAAACCTATTCCATTAATTTTTAAAGGAATGCCTTAGTAAACCGAAGAGTATATATGTGCTAGGAGCTGTTTTTTCGCCTGCTTAATGAAATAGAAGCAGGGGCAGAGGTCTACCTGATTTTCTGGATCAGCAGATTTTTTTTACACAGTCTCTACAGAAATAGTAAACCCTTTTACACTTATACCTGTTAAACTGTAAGCTGCACTTCTCAAATTAAATAGCATTAAAAGCTTATAGCTTACCTTCAATAGTCTCTACTTCATAGGGTCCCGAGCGTCTCTTGACTCGCGTGTTGTTATTGAACACAGTGAAGGTTTCTGGAACTCCAAAATAGCTGCTGAAACAGTAAAAGGCAACTATTAAATTTTTTTTTTAAATAGTTACAAGAGCTGTAATAAACATATAATAATAAAAATCAGGTATAACAATAGTTCATTGGGTCTCAGGCTCACATATTAAAAATTGTATCCTTTAGCAAATCTAAAAAAAATCCACTGCTAATGTTGATGAATATACATATCAAGCATTACAAATCATGTTTTTCTAACTTTATTTACACAAGTTACAGGCAGAATGTAATTGATCAAATGAAAATAATTATGGTTAGTATTATTATTACTATATTATTATGGTATTTATTTAATAAGTGACAAAAAAGCTAAAAAAAAAGAGTAATACAAGAAAGCTACTATTTACAACAGCATATAAAATGGAGGACAGTAGTTCAAGATGGAGGAAGCACTACATGTGCAGAAGGACAATTTAAAATCTATATATTTTAATTGGATTTCAGATATTTTTTTTTTTTAAACTTTGCCTTAAAATTAACTGAAAAAAAAGTATTTCATTAAATACTTTATTGAATATTTTATTGAATTTATGTTACAATTATTTATCTAGTTTGGAGGTACATCCAACAACACATGGTAATGTCTGCAGTATGGACATCTGTTTTATTTCTTTTTTTTACCTTGAAAGCAAAGTGTTTGTGGATGAGGAAAGAGGAAGTTTTGGGAAAGTTATAGAAGATGTCATTTGAGAAATGACAAGGAAAGGGAAATGAAACAGGAAAAGGATAAAAAGTGAAGCCACAGAGGACGTGGAGTGGTAATGAGATGTATGTAAAGCTTAAATGTGGTAATTTAAGGGGTTTCCCATTTAATTATAAAACTGGGCCACTGCCACACATCCCTCCGTGTAGAAGCACTGGACCAGTCCCAGTCCCTATGATCCGAAACAAGACTCTCTGATGCTTTTTTGTTCCGTTTAGAGACTAATATTTCTGAATGAAGAAGATGCACAGTACCAATGTTTTATTCCTGGTGTGGTACTGCAAGTAAAATGTAAACATGTATGATATATAATATGATAATAATGTATAAGTAGATGATGTACTTGTTGCTCTGTAGAGATGCTATGGTTTGGCCAGTTTGATTCATTGAATGTAAATAGACACTTTCAACATTGCTGAGTACAATATGTACAAAAAAAATGTATAGATTGAAAGTCTGCAAGGCATCATGTCACCCAGAAATGGAATTGCGCGCTGCATTAGATTTCCCATGTTCAGAGTAATGTTGCAGCGTAATAATAATACAATATGGATGCATCAATTTAAAATAATAACCTGCAGCATCCAGGCGCAGAGCAGTGTAGAGCTGTCTGGCTCAAGGCAGCTTTCCCCTATTAGCCCAGGATATCAAGCCCAACTGAATCTGCATTACAAATAGTAAAAATGACATTAGGGTGCATCAAATTAGCGAAAGGGCACTCCCACTTATTGCCTTCTTTGTAAACTGCCCCCCCGACACAGTGCAACATTCCTTTCTTTAATGTAGAATGCAATGGGTGCATGCAATCACTCTCTGTGGGAGCACCGGCCTTATCTGCAGCAATCTGACACACCTCCTGTGAGTCGGAATTACAGCTGTCCAATCAGTAACGCTAGCTGAAGATTGATGGGACTGTCAGACCGCTGCAGAGAGCATGTCATTTTAATGTCATTTTTATTATTCATGCCGAAGCTTCAATTGGGCTATAAAGCAGAGTTATAATTTGATCTCTCTCTCGCGTCCTCTCTCTCTTCCTTCCTTTCTTTCTTTCTTTCTTTCTTTCTTTCTTTCATTCTTTCTCTCTCTCTCCCTCTCTCTGCCTCCCTTTCTCTCCATTATATACTGTATTTGTATTTTTCCCTTAATGCCTCAATTGGTCTCAATTGCAATTTGCTGCTCCTTTTATCTCACGCAAAAGTCTACCAGACATTGTCTGTCTCATTGAAGCCAATAGGCCACAGTCTCTAATGATATAAAACTCCCACAATGCTCCTGGTACTCAGGATATCATGTGAGTTTTGCTTAGTCTTAATGCCACATGGCCTCGGCATCAGCAGCATTTGTATTTATTCTAAGGCAAGCAATATTTACTTTTTTTTAACTCTAGAACACTGTACATTATTGCTTTAGGCTGATCTCACACATGACGAGATGATTATTCAATCTGATCTTTTCTCTAGCAGTGTTAGAAAACAGGAACATGTAGAGCGGGCTCAATTGTTTCTCTGTCACATTGTCATGTTGGTAAAATCACTGCTTCCTGTTAGTTTAATTTGATTTACTTACATAATTCAACAGATACATTTAAATCGTTAATCAACGTCAGTTTGATAAGTGGTTGATGTGTAATGTGTTGTGAAATAAAATATAGTTTAATGACATTGCTGCATCAAAACAATATCTAGACGGGATGCACCGAGGAGCCAAGGGGTCAGCCCACACAACATTCATGTCTCAGCTTTGTGTGGTTGCTGGCCAGATAAAACTTCATCTAGGTTATTATATTTTTTTGGGGAGTTCCAGCGATAAGCTCTCCTCATCTGAGTTACTAAGTCTTCCCATCCACAGCAACTGTTATAAAGGGGTCCCCACTATCCCTGGTCAATTTTATTTAACATTACTGTAGAGCAGGGGCGTAACTAGAAATCACAGGGCCCCATAGCAACATTTTGTATGGGGCCCCGTGATTGCTAGTCATGCCACTTGCAGAGCCCAAGCGGAGAGTGACCCTGCAGAGCCCACCATAGACTCTCTATAGTGGGCTCTGCAGGGTCTGAGATCTCTTACCTGTCAGCACCTCTGTGGTCGCCGGGCCCCGACTCCTGTTCCGTCCCCGGGCCCCGCCTCCTCTGCTATCGACGAGCCCCGCCTTCTCTTACATAACTGGCCCCACCTACTCTTAGGTCGGTTTCCAGTGATGTAAGAGGAGGCGGGCCCTCATCTGCCGCAGCGGCTAGCTGTCACAGACACAGCTCCGCAGCGGCTATGAGGGGAAATGCGCCGTGGCCGCTGCTGAGCTGTGTCTGTGACAGCCAGCACCCCCACATGCCATATCGACCCAGGCGGCCCTGGCCGGGCCCCATAGCGGCCGCCTGAGTCGCTATGGCGATTGGTACGCCACTGCTGTAGAGAGAATGCAGAGTTAGTGGCTACAACTAAGGCCCAGTTTGGCTGAAACATGTCAGCATATGTTTGTTTGCTGCTGTTATGCCTTTTTCCGAATAAAGTACAGGATGGACGGATCCACTTGAGACTGCCGTTTTTTTTAATCTATTCATAGTGGCCAATTTTACCTATAAATTTAATGTAAACCCTAATAATTAACTTTTCTAATTTGCTTCTCTATCATCTTAAATATATAGAGCATTAATAGAGCTTTGTTATATCTGTTTGATAAGCGCAAAAACAAATGTTGATCCTGCCAGAAATCCAATGAGGGTGTGCTTTCTGCTGCACTGGGATCTTTTGCAGTTTTATTAACCCTGACCCAGATGAAAAGGGGGGTGTTCTGTAGTTAAAATCAGGAGTGAGCATCATAAGGTGACCATGCTGCTCCTCCATAGATACAGGACAGCTTTGTCACCCGAGGACAGGAAGTGTGTTACTGGAAGGAGCACCAGGTGAAAATATTAGAAAAAGGGGTAAAAATAAATGAATGCAGTTACCACATCTAAGGACTCGTATGCTGCAATATATTACATGTTTGTTCTTGGATTTAGAAAATGCTTTAAGTAGAATTTTTGGGAGAAAAGACTCTTTTGTGAAAATCTGTATTGAGCTGAGTACCTATCAATTATGCTGCGTTAGAAATAAAAATATCAAATATCAATGTGCCAAGCTATGCATAGTCTACCAGTCCTGGACTGCACCATGTCACATTGGTGTACACTATGGATGTACGCGGTGACATACCCTATAGATGGACAGTCTGGGTCCTATGACATATGATGGAATGCAAGTGTAAAGTAGCCCAGGCACAAAGATGCATTCAGTATACCTGCTTATGTCCAATTTTGGAAGACAATCTCATGTCTTTAGGGGCAGGCAGGTGCCCCCTTGGCCAACCACTTGTGAAGTACATCAGACAAAGATGTTATACAAACCCAGTCGCTGTTGTCTCTGCTAAGTCCCCTTACCTACAAAGATGGCTCTACACGGTGCAAAATGGCAGGTGGGTGTACACAAAGAATGTGTTGGTAGCCAATTGCAATGTTGTATACATTCTCCATACTCAAGTACAAAAAAAAAACTCTAGTGGTTGATTTTAAATGAAACATGGAAAATGGATACTAAGCAATGGTTTGCTTTTCCACAAGTATTTGCAAATCAGCCCGAATGTATATACTCCTTATGTTGTGGTGGCCACAAGCAAATAAAATCCACCAGTACCAAGAGAGATTACTGCACAAGGAGTACAATTCCAGTGCAACAATCAGCAAATATGACATGAAGAGGATCGCAAACCATCACCTCTTAACATACCAGCGTCGATTGTGCAGGCTGGAAAGTGCTGGATATTCCATAATGACTTCCAGCAAACACTGCAGAGAAAAGCTGCCAATGTATGCCAATGCTGTATGAATAAATCACTCGCTGTGAATGGAACAGATTATGTACAATGTTCTGAATGTTCCTGTATGACCAATCACAACCCTCATTTGTTACTTAAGGATGAACCACGATTTATGTATTGGTCACCCACTGATTGTTTATGGAAGGGAAGATAATGGCTCACATTAGGCTTTCTAGACCTTTTCTGCCACCATCTCCGATGCAAAATGTAATAGGGCAATAGACCTATCATCTGTTTTTATATGACTTCATCATATTTCTGTTTCTATTGTCCTCACCACGATCAAGTAAATGGCAGAATCTCCTGTATCTAGCAATCCTTGTTTATGGCTAGATGTATAAAGGGCCCCAATATCTCATCAGGAGGCTAGAGCTGCTGCTGTACCATGTAGCACAAAAATGCATGTTCAGCTGTGTTCTGCAGAATGACTGCCAGTGAAAGTCACTGCATTGGGAAGCATTGACATTGGGGTGGACACTGGACTGTATGGTCTGTCTTTAGACCAGCGGTATTTTATTGTTCAGCAGTGCCAGACAGTTCATTGCCATTGGAGTGGACACTGGACTGTTTGATCTGTCTTTAGACCAGTGCTATTGTATTGTTTAGCAGTGACAGTGCCAGACAGTTCATTGCCATTGGGGTGGACACTGTACTGCATGATCTGTCTTTAGACCAGTGTTATTGTATTGTTTAGCAGTGACAGTGCCAGACAGTTCATTGCCATTGGGGTGGACACTGGACTGTATAAGCTGGCTTTAGACAGTGCAGTCTAGGATCTATTGTGATGTTGAGATGTAGCAGAATTTAGACTGATGTTAATGGTGGTCGGGCATGGGGTCATGACTCAACTTGTTTTGTTGCATTGAATAGCGCATTCAACACACCTGATTGCCTCACCCAAGCCTGAATGTTCATGCGAAGGTGTAAAGTAGGCAGACTCCACAATGCCGTCTGTACGTTGGTGGAAACAACAATAATCAATGTTGGCCAATTGACTGTTCCTGAAAAAAATTAATGGATGTGGGTGTTTGCTAGCTCTTGTAGACATAAGCATCTTCACCCAACGTGCCAATCTCTGGTGGTGAACATTTTACACTTTTGAGTATATTTAGGACTGCCAAACACATCTTAAAATAGGTCAAGGCTTTAGGTGGGCAGGAACCCTTCAAACATCCAGTCCTGGTATCCAGCTTCCATAGAATACCTGCATAGTGCTTCCTTACTGTGCGGTCACTTTTACCTAGGGACTTCTTTCTTATAACCAGTAACAACGAGGTCGTGAAATTTAAGATTCTTGCCAGGAAATTGGAATTTGTGTATAACAGCCAATTAGGTTTCAGCTTTCTTTTTTTGCCACCAGCAAATGGAAAAATAGATTTTGTGCTTTAATTTCCTAGATTTGGTGCTTTAGGTGGCACCTCTACCTTTTGTTGCTATAGTGCCCTTTTGTTCTAATTTTAGCATTGCTACATGGAAGAGGAATTCCCCTAAGGTTTACCTATTAAGATGCTCTGCATGAGATGACTGTGGGGTGGGTGGGATACAGAGATTGTAAAAGAGCTTGGATATGTTACATAGACGTTATGAACAGTGAGATAATGGATTACTGGTGAAATATTTTGTACAGTAAAAGATAATGTTTAAACTGTGAAATGTGCAGAAAAACCATCCGCGCCTATTTGCAAGGTATAAAATATATGTTTGCTTTTCTTGTAAGGATCAGGATGTGTGATTGCACCCTGGAAGGAGATAATGAGACCTTCCAGGTGTAGAACATGCCCATTATTGCACACAGTGATTTCCCAACTTGATGGAAAATCTTGGAAAAGATAACAACTGGAGTTCTCTTGCAATGAGGAAAGGGGAACAAGAGTGTGACAGCCTGTGCCCGGCATATACCCATCTTCTAAGAATATTTAGGTGCGGTGATGCCATCAAGCATGGGGAAATCCCTTAACCCTTTTCATTTTTAGTGAGACATCTGTCCATGGATAAGCTGCTGAAAGTGTCAATGATGATAATAATGGTGCAGTGCTAATGATGATGACAAGACACCGGACAGCAAGAGGTTAAGTTTTAAGGTATAGTGCAAAAGAAGTATTTTCAGATTAGAATGGCAAAACCAACAAATAGAGTATATAATACAAAAATCACAGCGATGACACACACTAGCTCTCTGCAACCTATGGCTTGTCAGATGTTATCGGACTACAGATCCCAATGGGCAAGGCATTCAAGGACTTGTAGTTCCTCAGGCACTGATTTTAAAAAGAAATGGAAATCCAACAAGTAGAGTAAGAATAATACTGCTTAGGAGATATCAGCATAGGGTGGTATGGGCAGTAGGAGGTGCAGGTTGACATGTGCATCATTCAGGTAGCAGTAGATGAAGATGTTCTGTGAGCCATAACAAAACTCATATTGTATTGTTATAAAAAAGGACGATGAAAGAATCACCTACCTGTTCCCGGGGGTTAGTGGCTGGCTCAGTCCGTACAGCATGGTCCTGCCCGCCGGCTGGATGGGGAGAGATGCGGGAGGGCTCAGCTGGACCATTCGGGCTTCCGCAGCTTGCTCAGCTTGAGGTCCGGAGACTGGCAGAAGGATGGGGGGTCTGCAGAGCTCGGTGGTAGCAGGTAAAGGGGTCCTGCAGAGATCTGTTGTTGGAGTCAGGGGAGCTCTGCACAGCTCTGTGGTTGGGGTCTGTGGGGGTCTGCACAGTTCTGTAGTTGGGTTCAAGGGGGGTCTGCAAAGCTCAGTGGTTGGGGCGAGTTGGGCTCTACAGATCTCTGTGGAGGGGGTCAGTGGGGCTCTGCACAGCTCTGTAGAGGGGGTCAGTGGGGCTCTGCACAGTTCGCTGGTACTCAGGTTCTGCAGTCTCAGCTCCTGCTCTCTGCCCTTTATATTCCCCGATCCCTCCCCCCTCCTGAGCAGCTCAATCACCGGCACAGCACGAGGGGGGGAGCCGGGGGCCGCCCCCTCCTTCACCCCACTCTGCTCCACTCCACGCGTGCTCTCCGCCTCCCGGGGAGGTGAGCTGACATCCCGAGCGTCTCCCATATCTGATGTCCCCAGCCTCTCCATCATCCTCAGGGCACAATCATAGCACAGCAGCTGTCACCTCCCTTCCGAAATCTACCTGAGGGGCAGGAGAAGAAATCACATCACAGATGTGCCACCAGACCATGTGCGATCACATCAAACACCAACCATGCAATGCCATCCATCGATCTGTATCGTACGGCACAGATACGTGTCTATAATGATATCATAGAGAATAACATCTGATATGCAATAGTATTCATCACACACACAGTATATATACATAAACTCTATCATAACTGTGTGTGTGTGTGTGTGTATAATCTAATATTAATTACTATTCCACACACATTTATGTATACATAGTTATAGTACAGTTTAACATCTGATAGGAATTACTTATCATATCATATCATTCAAGAGGAGAGAGAGAGAGAGAAGTTTAATATCTGATATGACTTACTATTCAGCACACATATATGTATACACAGTTATAGTACAGTATATATAACATCTGATATGAATTACATATCAGCAGACATACAGTATATGAATATAAAAATATGGTCAAGTTTAATACCTGATATTAAACTCGATATATAGAGATATATCTGTGTTGAATAGTAATTAATATCTGATATAAATTAATATTCAACACATAAAACGTACCATAGCCATATATATAGCTATGATACAGTTTAATATCTGATATAAATTAATATTCAAAATATATAGAGAGAGAGAGAGAGAGAGAGAGAGAGAGAGAGAGAGAGAGAATGTGATAATGTAATATCTGATAAGGAATTACAAATATATACCTGTGTTTGCTGAATGGTATCACAGGCCACTCTGCAATGTGTGTGTATTAAATATTTACCACAAGTTAATAAATGATGGTCAGTTCTATGGTGGGCCTGCTATAATTTAATTGCTCAGTAGTAATTAATACGCTTTTAGCTATCTGTGTTTAACCTGTAGGACCCTCAACGCTTCAGCTGTGTGGGACCACAAATCACAGTATTATTGTCAGTATTCCTTCAAATGACACTTGTGGATTGTCCAAGAATAGCAACCCTCCCCCCCACACACACACTTTCACAGCACACACTTCCAAACTGTCCTCAATAGTAGTTGTAGAAGTAGTAACAGCATTAGTAGAAATAAAATGTATACATATAGTTCCACTACTTGTGCAACAACAGATAGTAATAATACTACTAATAATAATTGTTATTGTTATTATTATTATTATTGTTATTACAACTTTGTTGTTGTTATTATTATTATCATCATCATTATTATTATTACTACTATTATTACTGTCATTATTATAATTATTATTGTAATAATTGCTATTGATAATAATAATAATAATAATAATAATAATTATTATTATTATTATTATTATTTAAATATTCTAGATACCCAGTGTTTGTTTGCCAATGGTTTGCTAAATCGTGCAAACATTATTTTAAAACAACGCAGTTTTTTTGGTTTGTTTGTTTGTTTTTTATATATAAAATAGACATATAAACATGTTTCTCAATACTCCACCTACACAGAATACTTATCAGCAGTATTACCTATATTATCAAATAATACATTGCATTGTACTAGCATAATATAATATAATAATACAAACAGTCTTGCGCTCTATGAATCAGTGTACTCTGACGTAAAACTTGTGTGTCATTTACCACATAGAACATTATACATTCATCTCTTTAGAATTGCTATATCTGTATCATTTTAATCCCATCACCAGAGGTAACCAACTTGTTACTTGTTGATTACAAATACAAGAAATACATATTTAATTAGATATTCCAGAACCTGCTACATAAGGAGAATGTAGGAAACAAATGAGTTGCTGAGTGTTACAAACATATGTAATATAGACACTTTATTATAAGAAGGGAGCTCCTCCATGGAGTCCAATAAGGGTGTAGAGGGGAAGAGATGTCCTCGCTATCACAGTGTAGACCTTCAATTATTAGTATTGTGTGGGAGGGAATGTACAGGACGGATCTGTTCTAGTGTGTAACACAGAGAATGTTATATTGTACACACAGTACACCCCATATGTACAGGACACACCGTGCACACACTATATACACACGGAATATACACGGTATACATGGAGCATATATAGTACACACAATACACACACACTGGGTAACACAGCAATTGCTGTAAATGAGACTGCAATCATATTGTACAGACAAACACACACACACACACACACACACACACACACACACACAGACAGTACACAACACGGTTGTATAGGAGGCTGTATTCCCATTCCACACTAGTATGCCGTACCAACGTGTCTATAATCAAACAATGGCGACCATTGTATACAGTTGTGTGCACACACAGGGCACCAACACAAGAAGGGTATACAATGTTCATATACCATTTACAGACTGAATGGTCAATTCTATAAAGAAAGCACACACACAAACCGTTGTTGTTTGACACAACCTGTGCGATGATAAAAACTGGATGATGGAAGCTATGCGGGAAGAGGACCTGTCACCTATGGCCAGCAATCAGGGTCTTTGCTCAGCCCCTGCAGCGCATCGATCCCCATCACCTCCACCCCAAGCGTTATGAGCTCTTTGTTCCTGGCTGCTCTGTCTGAGCTCGGAGCTGCCCTGTTCCTGGCTGCTCCTTCCCATCACTGAATGGACCTTCTCCTCAGATACTGGGATGTGTGGGCCAGGCAAGATTAATGGAGTTTCACACCCTGTTGTGTTATAATGGGGGAGGGGGTATATTATTGCACTAGTCTTATTACATAAACCATTGTTTGAAATTCACTAGTATCGCCCTACAAACAGAAACTGAAAGCATAGAAAATATGTAGCCATGTAGTAAAAAAGAAAAAAAAGGCTAAAATGTGTGTTTTCTGGGTGTATGTTTTTTGTGTGTGTATAGGTCTTTGTGAATGTGTGTGTACTTTGCGTGTGTGTGTCTATACTTGTGTGTGTCTTTGTGTGTGGGGTTGTTTTTTATGTGTATGTGTGTAGGGTGTATGTGTCTCTTTGTCTGACAAAGGGTATAATAACAATAAAACATAGCCAGGAAAGGAAAGAAAGAAAGAAAGAAAGAAAGAAAGAAAGAAAGAAAGAAAGAAAGAAAGAAAGAAAGAAAGAAAGAAAGAAAGAAAGAAAGAAAAGGCTGCCTCTACAGCATGCAGAAGAACAATCATCTTCCTATTCACAGTTTCTACAAAGGAAACAAATGTATCTGTGTTATGGAGGTGATCACATTGTATCCATATGTCTTTATATCTGAGAGACAAGCAGGAGGATCTGTGTGTTATCGGAATTACCTCACAAACCACCACAATAAAAGCGGCCAATCTCCGATATCCCTGTCCTCTC
>NW_017306374.1:434920-435241 GCF_000935625.1 Nanorana parkeri
AGAATGTTATACTGCCCTAATTATTTTATTAAATGATAAATATAAGAGAGTATGACCTTGTATATATCCCATACAGCAGACGATCTACAGAATATAATAACCTCCCTTATGTACAGTAAAAATGAAAAACTATATTTAAGTGCGATAGAAACATTGGAATAAAATGTATTTGAAATAATACGCTGCGATATTGCAGTCATGTAGTAAGGAATCAGCCAGGACTCTGCAACATACAGACATCGACATAGACTTTAATCATTGTACAAATCTAATTGGTTATTAATTGATAAATCGCATCGGAGTGTCAGTGCTGTGCACATC
>NW_017306374.1:435405-436300 GCF_000935625.1 Nanorana parkeri
TAAATTAAAACGCACACATGTACATCTGACACATGACACATATATGATGGGCACACATACACATCTATAGACCACATCCGTACATACCGATACATGGCAAGGTTATTGCGTCAGTACAGATCGCTCCATAGCGCTGTACGTGGCATTATTCCCTGTGCCCGACTCCCCCATAGCCCCAGACCTGTCATAATAGCAATATAAAATGTCGTTTTCTCCTTGTATATCCTTCACTTCTCTTCCTAATCGACGAAAAATCGCCCTGGAAACAAAGAGGGGCTCACCTCCTCCCCCCTCCCCATATCTCAGAGCCCCCCCAAAAAACACCCGTCTGATCACAGCTCCCTGCGCCATCCAAAAGACAAAGGCAAGTACTCACCGTGCGCCTTTCATGTGTGAAAGTGACTGAAGCCATTTTGTGGCCTATCCATGGCTGCAGTGGGTGTTTTTAGGGGAGTAGTTGGGTGGCTGCAGCAGAATTGGATCTAATCCCCAGCTAAGGCAGCTTCCTATTTAGTATGGAGAGAGGAACACTTCAGCAATGTGTCCAGGAGAGATAAGGCGGCAGCACTGGCCAGCCTGCCCTGATAAGCCTCTAAGCCCATTATTTATGAAATGATTCATTATTATTTGCCAATTTTATCGAAGGGAAGGAGGAAAAATATTGCAGGGATATTTGCATATGAATAGATGATGTTAAGGAAAAGACACTGCTGAGAATAATATCATCACTATTAAAAATGCACCATGACAAAGTGTTAATTCTAAACTTCATTTCACTGCCTGCTTATTATCCCGTGTGTTTTATTAAATATAGGAACACCTACCCAGCGCTTAATTAAATGTAATGAGTTACAGTCAATTGGCTAAGTAATGTTGTACACAGCTAAGTCTTCCA
>NW_017306374.1:436311-445165 GCF_000935625.1 Nanorana parkeri
TCTCTATCTATCTGTTTCTTTGGGGTCCTTTTTTTAAATGTTTTCACCCAAGATTCATGCAACCTTTAACCATGAGTCACGCAATTTCCAGTTGAATCCAATTAGATAGATAAATAGATAGATAGATAGATAGATAGATAGATAGATAGATAGATAGATAGATAGATAGTGGAAGGCAGAAAGATGAGCCCAAGGACAGTGAGCAGCAGATGAAGAGATAGACAAGGGATTAATTGAAGACTGATAGATTGCCAGACAGTATATAGCGAGAGAGATACTGGCAAGCAGAGAGAAAAATCTATCTATCATAGATAGATAGATAGATAGATAGATAGATAGATAGATAGATAGATAGATAGTGGAAGGCAGAAAGATGAGCCCAAGGACAGTGAGCAGCAGATGAAGAGATAGACAAGGGATTAATTGAAGACTGATAGATTGCCAGACAGTATATAGCGAGAGAGATACTGGCAAGCAGAGAGAAAAATCTATCTATCTATCTATCTATCTATCTATCTATCTATCTATCTATCTATCTATCTATCTATCTACTGTCTGACAATCTATCAGTCCTCAATTAATCTATGTCTATCCACACAACTTTCACCCATGAGTCACTCAATTTCCAATTGAATCCAATTAGAAAAATCCATCTGTCTGCCTGCCAGTATCTATCTATACTGTCTGGCAATCTATCAGTCTTCAATGAATCCCTTGTCTATCTCTTCATCTGCTGCTCACTGTTCTTGGGTTCATCTGTCTGCCTTCCACTATCTATCTATCTATCTATCTATCTATCTATCTATCTATCTATCTATCTATCTATCTATCTATCTATCTCTTTATCTATTTCTGTTATCTTCTGTCTATTGACTGATTTTACAGTGTATCTGGGCAATTAATAAAGAAAACAATATGATGTGTATACAGAAGTGTTGCGTAGACTAGATGATCACTATAGTTGTTTAGATATCATATCTATATTGAACCATAATAAGAAAGTTGACCTGTCTATGGCCTGTTTGAGCTGACAATACAAGACAAACAGATTGCACAACCTTCTGTGTTTTGGATGAGTTGTAGGAATATGAAATATCTTACAATCAACATGTCAGAAACATCTCAGTGGAAACCACAAAACATCAGTTGCAGTGGGGCTGTTCGCATGTTGCAAGGGTTCAATGATTGTTTAGGTCCAGAGTATTGGGTAAAGCAGTTCTACCTACCCAAACCCCCCCCCAGAAATCTACTCTGACCTCTACCCCTATGTCCCGGCTTGTAAACGGTCCGTCAGCATCCTCACGTATACCGCAAGGCTATGGGCCCTACATTGTACTTGATGATACCAGTGGGCCGCTGCACCAGAGTGTAGCAGTGAAGAGGCAGCAGGTCCTGGTCTTGTAGTCTGGAAGGAGCCTTTGTATACAACCTCCTCCATATTTTATAATTGTATGTTTATATGAGCCCACACACAAATATTTAGATTTCTGTAGAACTTAGATAGATAAATAGTAGAGATGCACAGAAATGGAAATTTCAAAGCCGAAACGAAACCTAAATTTAAAAGAAATGTCAGGCTGAAAACCGAAACCGAAAATGTTTTTATTTTAATTTTTTCACATTTTTTAAAATATTTTTTTATTTCTTTTTTTCTAAACGTTTTAATTTTTATATTCATTTTTATTTATTTATTAATTTTTTATTAAATATTTGTATTTTTTACTTTACTTTTAGGGGCAGGATATAGATCACTTCTAATCCATTCATATTGGAGGATATAGTAACCATACTCTGTCCTCAATTATCTACAAACACTCAGTGATCACTGATCACTGACTGCCTGTACCTACTCTGCCTGTACCTGTCACAGAAGGCTGAGCGAGCGATGCAGTGAGGAGAGCTCAGCCTCCTGTGACAGTGCGGGCTGTCTCCGCCCACACACCGCTCTGCCGGACTGTGACAGGGGGCTGAGCGGTTCGGGGAGGAGAGACGCCGGCCGCTCACTGCACCTCCTACCGCAGCGCTTGGCCGCCTGTGACAGTTTATCTCCTCCCCGCTGGGACACTGAGCAGCGCCCAGAGGGGAGGAAAGAAAGCACGGATGCACCGCTGTATCGGCAGAAAAATGGCACTTTCGACATTTAGCCAAAAGTGCCATTTCCGGCCGATCTTTTTCGGCTGCCGATATATCGGTGCATCCCTAATAAATAGTACAATCTGCTTCTCCGATATACTATCTATGGACTCCACCTCCAAATGAATGAGTTCAGATGTTTCCAGTGTAGGGCACTGTTAATGCTACGGCACACAAAGGCACCTTAGACACCATACCGGTGTGGTAATAGTTTGGGGAAAGACCTTTTCTGTTCCAGGAGACTGTGCGGCTGTGTACCAAGCCAGCTCCATAAAGACATGGTTTGACATGGTTTCTCTCTCTCTCTCTCTCTCTCTCTCTTTTCCATATCCTGTCTGAATCTAGCAATCTTTGTTGTTTTACTTTCATTATGATTGATTTTGAATGATTTTGTGGGATCCAATCAAAGCTGCAAAAATCTGCCATTATGATTCTGAAGTAAAATTGGGGACTCTGATGTTAAAGGGGGGACTCTGATGTTAAAGGGGGGACTCTGATGTGAAATGGGGGACTCTGGTGTGAAATAGAGGACTATGACGTTAAAGGGGGGACTCTGATGTAAAATAGGGGATTCTGATGTGAAATGGGGGGACTCTGATGTGAGATGGGGGGACACTCATGTGAAATGGGGGACTCTGGTGTGAAATGGGGGACTGTGCTGTGAAATGGGGGGCTCTGATGTGAAAGTGGGGATTCTGCTGTAAAAGGTGGGACTCTAGTGTGAAATGGAGGACTGTGCTGTAAAAGGAGGACTCTGATGTAAAATGGTCGATTCTGATGGTGAATGGGGGAACTCTGATGTGAAATGGGGGAACTCTGATGTGAAATGGGGGGCTCTGATGTGAAATGGGGGGCTCTGATGTGAAAGTGGGGATTCTGCTGTAAAAGGTGGTGCTCTGATGTGAAGGGGGAACCTCATTTTTTTGTGGTTTTGCATGGCATCCCACCCTTAAAATCCATACCAGACCCCTATCTGGGATTTTGGAGGGGCCACACGTTTTTTTTCACATTTTAGACTGGGGGTGCCTGGAGATTCTGCGTATTTCCAAGGGTGCCTTGGCTGAAAAAAAAGCTCAGAAATGCTGGTCTAGGTTTCCAAAGTAAATCTAAAGAAAATAAAGACATTTGTATTCCCCTCCAGCAACCAATCAGGTGCGAGCTGTGATCAGTCTAGTTTGGGTAAGAATATAAAAGGCAGACTCTTGTGCTATGGAAAGCTATTCCTGGTCTCTGGGTTTAGAGATATTTATATTTCATATACTCATAGCATATACAATTCAGTAAAGTCATGTATGGCGGAGGGGGCCGGACGATGGTCATTGTTTGGGCAGGAATATGAACATGGAAACATTTAACCACGTATGTGCTGGCTTTGTTGGAAGGCAGCCAGCACCGGAGCAATACATTGTGTATCTGGAGAAACCCTTTGTGTTGCTGACAGAAGGAAAACATGGACAGATCTACACATAGCAAAAGTAACGTGAAATCCTGCACTGGGCATTGGAAACTTTATAACTAACTAAAACTAGTCATACACATAACGACTACCCCCTCCCCTCCCCCACCAAGGCTGTATTTAGGCATCAAGCTGCCCTAGGGGCACCTGATTTGCCTCTTTGCACAAGATTCTCTCATTGTATCCGGCAATTATTTTAATTCAATTCTTAAATGTAAATTCAAGATTGTGCTTTTGTAAGCAGCGTGTGCTCTGCTATATATTTAGCTGTACAAACTATCAAACAAGAGAAAATAGAGATGGGTTCATGTTTCTTGTACTGCAGATAGTCTTCTGACTCTTCTCAACATCCCCTGCACACATAGGGTTGCCCACCTTTTTCTTTCAACGAAACCCAAAAACTTTAGCGACACACGGACATTTTTGGGGGAGAACGAGTATTTGCGGTGAGGGGCAAGTAGCCCCTATCTTAATTTTGGTTGCCCCTGTCCGCCTGACATCATATGTCCGGGTTTCAGCTGCCATGAAACCCGGACACAGCATTCAAAACCCCAGGGATCCCAACCTGAAATAAGTCATTTCAGGGAGGTGCCCTTCTCATTTCAGGGAGGTGCCCTTCTCATTTCAGGGAGGTGCCCTTCTCATTTCAGGGAGGTGCCTTTCTCATTTCAGGGAGGCGCCCTTCTCATTTCAGGGAGGTGCCCTCTGTCAGCCCCCTCTCCGCAGGGGGTGAAACAACAAGGAGGAGAGCACCCCCCTGATATGATGGCATGATGGCAGATAGCTAATGCTTCCTTTGCTATCTGCTGTTTTTTTAGTGTTCTGACAGCTGCTACCATCAGGACAAAAAAAAAACACAGCATAGGAATGCAGATTGCTATTGGCTATTTCAATTTGCAATAGCCAATAGCAAGCTGGCTATTGCACCCGCCCTCTGCTGCTGTCAGCAGAGGTGGACCTGATGGAGCACAGCATAGGAATGCAGATTGCTATTGGCTATTTCAATTTGCAATAGCCAATAGCAAGCTGGCTATTGCACCCGCCCTCTGCTGCTGTCAGCAGAGGTGGACCTGATGGAGAACAATAGCTAGTCTGCTATTGGCTATTGCAAATTGAACTAGCCAATAGCAATCTGTTTGGTTACTATCTGCACTTTCTGGTTGCTGTGTGTGCATTCCAGTTATCATGGGTGCTTTCCTGTTGTTATGGGTGCCTTCTGATTGTTATAGCTGCTTTTTAGTTACTATGGGTGCTGGTTATTGTGGGTGTGTGCTGGTTATTGTGGGTGTTTTCTGGTTATTGTGGGTGCTTTCTGGTTGCTATGGGTGCCTTCTGATTGTTATGGCTGCTTTTTGGTTACTATGGGTGCTTTCTGGTTGCTATGTCTGCATTCCAGTAACTACGGGTGCTTTCCAGTAACTACGGGTGCTTTCCAGTTACTAGGGGGGCTTTCCAGTTACTATGTGTACCTTCCGGTTGCTCTGGGGGCTTTCCAGTTGCTGTGGGTTACTGCACTTTGCACACCACGGTACATTTTATATTCCATCCCATAATAGTTCTCTGGGAAGGTGCTGCTTGCAGAGTGAGGAGGGTGTATGGAATGCTGTGAGGTGCTGCATTCTGGTATCTTCAGCTGCAAGGCAGGAAACACTACAGGAACAGGAAAGAGTTGAGTGCCTGAAAGTTGGTCAGGCCGGCTAAAAAGGTTCAGTGACCTTCCACTGAGTTCTGCGTCTTCCGTCCCCTTTCACATATTTCTCACTTTTGATCTCGGAGGATTTGATGGAGGGATTGCTCAGAGCAAGTCACATGACCTAACGTTCATATTGATACTTTGTTTCATTATGGTGAAATCATTTAATCACTGCTCCTAATTAGGGTTGCCACCTTTTCTTCAAGTGAAACCCGAACACTCTAGCGACACGCGCAGCAAATTGTTGTTTTTTTTTTAGAATATAGAGGAGAGATCAGGGAGAGACAGCCAGGGGAGGGAGTAAGGAGACCGGCTATAGAGGACTACAAATCTCAGCAATACATTATACAGCAATACAAAACAATATGAAGCTACATACTCTATGTTGTTCGGTGGTGGCTCCCTGATGTCTCCAAGGTCTCAGGTGGCCTGTGCGGGCACTCACCAGGGCTTTTGTGGGTTCTCAGGTAGACTCCACGGGCTTTCAGGTGGCTGTGCAGGCTCTCAGGTGGGCTGTGTGCACCCTCAGGTGGACTTTGCGGACTCGCAGGTGCGCTGTGCGGTGTGTCTCCAGGGGTCCGGAGGCGTGCAGCCTGGTGTCAGGAAGACAAAGGAGAAGATGAGCGGGTTGGTACCTGTTTACAGGCACCCATGGTTCACAGTAGGATGCCGCTTCAGGCAAATGCGGCTGCCTGAGCTCCCATGCTTGCTGGGCACCTCAGCAGCCTCATCTGTTAAAAAAAATTAAACTGCCGGTATCGGCACTTAGTGTCTTGTGTCCGGGTGGCACTTGGCCTGCCACCCCGACACAAGACTCAAAAACCGGACTGTCCGGGTGAATCCCAGACAAGTGGCAACCCTACTCCTAATCTAAAGATGACCATAGAGTTGAGAGGGTGGCCATACCTGGAGGTACAACCTGACCATCCACGGGGCAAGCTGGCCGCATAGTGTGTAGAACAGGGTTAGGCAACCTTGGCACTCCAGCTGTTGTGGAAGTACAAGTCCCATGAAGCACTGCAGGACTCTGCAAGCAACAGGCATGACTCCCAAAACTAGTTGGTGTAAAGTGTATCTGCACGTGGAACTTTTTTTTTGGCTATTGTCGGGCAGAGTTGGGGCCCAGTTACACCATAGTATTGCATTAATTGCATGATACTGTGAGATGAACACATGCTATGGCAGAGTGCACCTAGCGTGCATTATTGTGTGCTAGGTGCGTTACATTGCCATTCATTTGAATAGCACCGCAACGTACCTCCTGACAGCCAATGCACGGTACAGCAATACCATGCATTAGGGAGAACAAAGTAGAACATGCACCACCACTACCACACATGGCCGCCGGGAGGTACCTTGGAGTGCCATTCCAATGAATGGCAATGCAACGCACCTAACACACGGCAATGCTTGCTATGTGCGCTGTGTGATAGCATGCTTTAATTACATGGTATCATGTGATTAATGGTACCAATGTGATGTGAACGGGCCCTTACAACACCTACCAGGTTTTTTTTTAGGTCTGTGTCCCAGTAATTGGCAAATTGCAAAGAGGTTCCCACCGCACTCCTTACTGGTATGTCCCTTTTAAAGTGGGTGCTGCAGTGTTGGTGGATGGCGCGACTTCAAATCCAAATAGTAAAGTATATCACCGGCACACAAGAGTAAAAAAGCTCCATGACGACATGCCTGATGAAGTGGCCCCCTAACGTTGCTTTATGACGAGATGTGTGTACATCAATAAAAAAAATGACCACTCATTGAAGATTTGACTTTGGTGTGCCGGTGATATACTTTACTATTTAGTCATTGGCAAATGTCACATGACCAGTGACAAAGACATTCCGTGTAAACTGGGAATCAGTTTTAACTGGAATAAAGAGATGGGATATCAGAACCTCCACATTTGGTCCAGGACTGTCACATTATATACAACTAGCTCCTTAACGCATTTCCTGTGTGTGTTGCCCAACTACCTGCACAAACAGGAAACCGGGGAGAAGGTAATGGCTTAATCTGACATTTGGATTTGGATCCTTAAAAACAGGTCAGGTCACATGTTCAG
This sequence comes from Nanorana parkeri, assembly GCF_000935625.1. Classification (NCBI taxonomy): domain Eukaryota; kingdom Metazoa; phylum Chordata; class Amphibia; order Anura; family Dicroglossidae; genus Nanorana; species Nanorana parkeri. The sequence continues at coordinate 443,659 of NW_017306374.1, forward strand.
GAATGACATCCTGTTTCCTGTTCCATAATCAGCATTGTGTCACACACACGGGGTGCCACACAGCTGCTGGCATCCCCTTAAAGAGGACCTGTCATGGCCGGGCTTATGCACAAATCTGAATAAACCCCAACTGGATGAAGTGTAGTTTACTAAAGCACACACAGTACTGATCAATCCTGATCAATCAATAATCATGTATCATAAACAAACTAAAATACAATTTTTACCTTTTTTGCGGTGCAGTGGTGCTGCAGCCATCTTGGTGCCACCTAATGTCTACATGTACTTCAGTGATGGCTGCATGGCATTTTTCGGGGCATAATCCCTGAAGCTGGATTCACACCTAAGCGACCCCTATTCATCGCTTTTTAAACGCGACTTTTTGTTTGGAGCGTTTTGTGCATGTTTTTGCTCGCTTTTTAGGTGCGTATGTTAAGTCGTGCGTTTTTGTGAGCAGATTTTGGCACATTCATGTCAATGAGCAAAATGCGCGTAATACGCATGCAAATAATCACAACACATGTTTTTCAAGCGCTTTTTATTGCATCTATGGGACAAATCGCGCTGAAATCAGCCCCAAAGTAGCTCATGTAGTAATTCCTGCGACAGGCATATTTCTGCTTGCAACAAAATGCTGACATGTGCACTGGGGTCATAGACATGAATGGGACATCTACTGATGTACATGCGACAAACAACTTAGGTGTGAAGGGGGCCTGATCGTGACAACAGCAGCGCATACATGCACAGTATAATGTATGCTGGCACACCTGCTTTGTTCTCCAGTAGGAGAACATGTGGCAAGATGAAATCACATGAGGACAAGCTGGAGACAGGGACAGAGCGTTGTCACCCTATCAAGGCCAGGCTGTACCTACCATACTTGGTGGTCGAGCTCTCTGATGTCACTGGTTGCTAGGAGCTCGGTGGGACGCCATCCAGAGTGTTCTGCTGAGCTCCCTGGCAACGAATGATGTTTGTGAGCTGGCCGGAAAGCCGAACAGAGTATCAGAGGTTGCTACGAGCTCTTGGGGCTCCCCCTGCACTGCTAGGATTAAGTGCTCATTTTGGTCTAGGAAGCCGACTTGCTCTTAGACCGGTTCCTGGAGCCTCTCTTCCTCTCCACTGCAGCAGTCTAAGGTCCCATAAATCATCACATTCTATGCCCAGTGTATAGGACTAGAGCAGTGGTGGCGAACCTTGGCACTGCCTTTGGGAGTTATGTCTGTGGCTGTCAGAGCGTTGCAATGCCTCAAGGGACTTGTAGTTCCAAAACAGCTGGAGTGCCAAGGTTCACCACCACTGGACTAGAGCCTTGGTTCTCAACTGGTGGGTCGCGACCCCATCTTCAGCGGGTCGAGACATGCCTTCCACTTTTCTAGGTGAGATACTCCTCAGCCTCCCCCTAGCGCAGCACCGTCAGTTCTCACGCTGAGCAGCCATTCAAAATATGCTGCCCCGTGCAGAGTGTCAGCTTGAGGTGGCGGGGGGGGGGGGGGGGGGCCGT
>NW_017306374.1:445312-458749 GCF_000935625.1 Nanorana parkeri
CCCGGATAGAAGGGCCAGTTGGGGGGGGGGGGGGGGGGGGGAGAGCTCCCTCTATATGTGCATTGCTTATAGGTGCCACATGTGCCCTGTAGAGGTGCCTGGACTAGACTGACATCACATTCTGGCTCCCAGTACCTCTACAGGACACACAAGGTTGCTGTACAAGCAATGCACGTATAGATGCAGGTCCGTCACAGCACTGCAGCCCACCATGAACCCCAAGCTAAGGATCCACTTCAGTTCTCATAAGGTAGGGAGACGGGGCGTATCTTAAAAAAATAAAAAAGAAAAGTATAATTTTTTTGTGTGTTTGTGTGTTTGTGTCTGAGAATGTCTGAGTGTGTGTGCAGTGTGACATGGGTCACAACTTAATGGCCAAGGACAAATGTGGGTCTTGAGGTTAGACAGGTTGAGACCCACTGGACTAGAGGACGCCGAGGGACATAGCATCACTGCAGAGGAGGAAGGTAGTGCTGTCACAGCCAACCAGCTCTGAGTATAACTTTATTATTTCATCCCCACACCAAAACGAGCACTTAAAGGAGAACTAAGAGGTGAGTGCTTTTCAGTCACCTCATAGTTCTAGCCGAGCTGTGACAATGAGACTGTCACAGGTCGGCTCAGTAGATCGGGAGGTGAGCGAACACATACCGGTGTTCGCTCACTTCTCAATCCTGTCACGGCTCTCTGCTATGACAGGGGAGGGGCTGGATTCCCCCCTCCCCGCTCTGATCCACCAGCGCTGACTGGCGGAACGGACGGGGAGGGGGCGGGTACAGCTGGCTCTGCCTCTAGATAGGCAGAGCCAGCTGTCACTCACGCTGGGCGGATCTCGACATCAATGTCGGGATCCGCTCCGGCTGCGGCGTCTCAGTATACTGAGCTTAGGGTGACGGGAGGACGCTAGTTTGTGTCCTCCCGTTACCCTAAGGAGAACTATGGGGAAAAGCCCTGACCCCATAGTTCTCCTTTAAGAGGGTCGATACGGTCAGGACCAGCTTAACATAGGGGGCATTGAAGAGCCAGCTCCAGGCACAACACTGAAAATAGGCCCTTGCGGCCCAGATTGCCTCAGTATGTCCAATGGCAATCCGAGCCGGCCGGGCTGAACACAATCAGGCATATTAGGTTGGCCACTCAAGAAGCAAGCGGCCACCTAATTAGAGAGCCGTCTTTACGGCTTCCTTTCTGACCAACTGACAGCACCAGGCCCGTGATGCTCTTGATCCTGCCCTGACTCCGGGTAAAAAATGTATTAACCTTGCAGTGGAGCAATAGAAATTTTTACCCAGAGTTCTTCTTTAAAGTGACCCCCCCCCCAAAACAGCAACCTGACACAAACGTCCAACTTTAATTGCATTTGCAATAGTCTATAGATGAATCCATCATAAGCAGCTGACGTCCGGTAAAATCCACAAACCTTTCTCTGGACCTTCCCGTGCCATCCATGTGCACAAACAGTGACAACCCAAACTCTAAGCTACACCAGAATGACCATGGGAAGTGTGGTTAAGGTGAGAAATAATTGAGTGTCACAGCTGATTACTATTCATGACTTTCTGGAGGCAGATCTGCTATGTCAGAGGCTGCTCCGTGTTTCATTTTACCTCTGCTGCCCAAGCAAGGAATGGCAGAAAATTGAAAGATTTGGCGCCTCAGCTTGAAATGGTTATTTTTAATCTCCTGACGCTACAGAAATGACCTGAAAAGAGGTTGATAAGAAGTTTTATAATGGTTGTCGAGAGCAGCAGATGTTACAAATGACATGCCGTGTGCGCCGTACAATTAGAATGTAGATTTGGTATTCTGTTCCTGAAACTGGATCTAAAAGGCCATCAAATGAGATACTAAAGATGAACTTTAATACAGGCAACACTAAGACAATACGGAGCAAACAGAAACCGGCTTTTAACTGAGATCTCTTGGTAGCTGAAGAATTCATTCCAATGGGCTGGAGCTCTCCTTGTGCATTGTAAGCAGAATTACAGGCAAGGAAAGCTTAAAGGGGACCTGTCACTACAGACATTGGAAAGCCAAAAATGCTGAATTGTTTTGCAGGCTTTAGTGCTGCTCTCCTTAAATGAGAACTATGGGGTTAAGGCTTTTCCCTATAGTTCTCCTTAGGATAACGGGAGGACACAAACTAGCGTCCTCCCGTCACCCTAGGCTCAGTATACTGAGACGCCGCAGCTGAAGCGGATCCCGACAATTATGTCTGGATCTGCCCAGCTGCGTGACTGACAGCTGGCTCTGCCTATCTAGAGGCAGAGCCAACTGTACCCGCCCCCTCCCCAGTCAGCGCTGGCGGATCGGAGCGGGGGGAATCCAGCCCCTCCCGTCACGCCAGAGAGCCGTGACAGGATCGAGAGGTGAGCGAACGCCGGTATGTTCTCCAATCTACTGAGCCGACCTGTGACAGTCTCATTGTCACAGGTCGGCTAGAACTATGAGGTGAGTGAAAAGCACTCACCTCATAGTTCTCCTTTAACATTGTCTCACTAATTAGTGGCTCTCTAAACCCAATCAAGCAAGCAGCCAGTGAAATCAGGACCTCAAAAACTGTTAAATTGTTCATTTAGGGCCCTTATACACCAAAGCATTGTGCTAAGCATATGAGTCCTGTGCATTTAGTACATGCTATTGCACAGCGCATGGTACTGCACGCTAGGTGCGCTGGGGTATTATTGCCTTTCCTGGTTCCTCCTTCCCTTATCAACATGCAAATTACATTTTTAAATAAACCCTTTCTGGGTGGCCACAGCATCAGGGGTAGCCCCACTGCAAGGGTTAATAAAATTTCCCCAGCATTCTTCCAGCCAAAACAAACTAGTTGCATTACCCATTAGCTTTATATGTCTTTCTGGCAACCTGCTAAGGGTTCTCAGCTCCACCTACCTACTGGTGCAAACACAAGGAGGAGTAAAACAAAAAAAATACCTACTGGAATGAATTAGCTCGAACTGCGCCGGTATGAACTGGATATGGTGTGACAGGGCCCTGAGACTAGCGGTATTTTTTTTGGTCTGGACCGGACTGCGCTAGTGTGGACAGAGCCCAGAAATAACAGAGATACTTTTTTTTTTTTTTGGTCCGGGAACAAACTGTTGTGGTCTGGACATGGTGTGAACAAGCGCTTAGACAAGAACAAGTGTCCCCAAGTGGGGAAATGTTCTCTCTATTCCTGTTATGGTGGCAACTCACCATTCTGGATTCACCCTCACTGTCGTTGCCCGTGACATTGGTGATCGGGAAATTAGAAAGAGAATAGACATGTGCGATTCGTTTAGTTCCGAATCGAAATTTCGGAAATTCGTAGATTTGAAACATCCGAATTTCCGAATGATAACATATCCGAAATTTCAGATTTGGAACGGATTCCGTCCAAATCCTGTGCGCGCACTGTTAACATTTACATGGATAAAAACAAATTAAGAGAAGGATTTTAATGTCCCTTTAATAGTAAAGACTAGAGCACAGCAACCAGAAATGACAAATGTGCCAATTCTGCTACCCCACCTCAAGTTGAATTATCGGGAATTTGTCCGAATACGAATCCGATTCCCGAAACGAAACACATATAGGATCCGAATTCCAAAAATTAAATTTGAAACTAAACGAAACAAATTTTTAGCCGCTGCACATGTCTAAAAGAGAACATGGGGGTACAGACAGCCATACGGTTGGTACTACGTTTATGTTGTTTACTTTTGTATAAAAGTTGCTTGATTCTTTTAATAAAAAGATTAACAGCCATAAAAACCTGACATATGAAAAGTTGTGAAAGGAAGTCCAATGTTTCGAGCGCTCGTCGGGGGGGTTCAGGTCTGGTGTGCGGCTCCTGGTAAGTGCAGACCGGGGTGTCCGATGAGTGTGTGCTGGGAAAACAAAAGGAGGCCGAAGCGCCACAACCTTGCGCCACGACTCAGGTAGAGCTCTTCGCCCCTTTCTATCCGAGTCATTGCGCTAGGTTGTGGCGCTTCCGTCTCCTTTTTGTTTTCTCATAAAAACCTGACAGGAGTTCGAAGCCCTCACTGCTTTCTCAAAATCTAAACATTTGGCTGTAGTTATACTTTAATGGGATTGTAAATGGTTGTGCAATATGCAGTAGGGACTTCCCCCATTTGTGAACAGTCCTCTCTCATGTGCTGTAATATTGGGTAGTGTATTATGTGTTGTGCCAGGTCCACTCTACGAAGCAGGAAAGATATTCACTGTATTGAGCCCAGTCACCGGCGAGTCTCTCTGATGTTTAGGTTACATCCAGGAAACTCTATCGGTTCCAGCCTACTTCCTCTGCCCAACAGGAAATGCTCGAGATGGAACAGGCCTGCCATAGTCAAGTGTTATTTTTAGATGAAATAAGCCTTCACAAGCTGTTACAAATCTGGCCTTTTATTAGGGAGGGACCTTTTTTTTTTCCACAGAAGCGATCCATTTGTATTAATTTACTTAGCCTTGTGTCTTCAAATGAGTTTAAAATAACGGGTGACCTTGCACAAATGAGGCTAGCGCTGTGCTATCTGCAGGGACTTATGTATTTTTAGAACTGACCAGCTTAAAGTCTGCCGGATCTCGGTATGTTTTAGGAAAATTAATGGATTTTGGCTCTAGTTAAAGTATACGTCAACCCAATTACTAATATACATTATCATAGAAGCTTTAACATGGTGAAGAAAAAAAAATAAAAATAAAAAAAAAGAAGTTAAATTCTTTTTTTAATTTGCAGCTCTCATTAGAAGAATACTTGGTGACCCGTCATGAAGGCTTGTACTGTTGAAGAAGCAAAATTGACAGCCAGGCAACTGTCATACAGGCACTTTTTTTAGGCTGGCAACATACATTTCGCACTTTGGGTCATGCTATTGCGGTGTCCCTTAATAGACTACAAGAAAAGGTCCATGATGACGGAACATTGCAATGCAAAATGTCTAGAGCCGTGAGAGAGCTCCATCCATACGTGCATTGCTTATAGCTCAGGTGACCGGAGTTATATCACATTCTGGCTCCCAGCACCTCTACAGGGAGTGCAAGGGAGCTGTACAAGCAATGCACCTATGGATGGAGCTGTCACAGCACAGCAGCCAACACTGAACCCCTAACAAAAATGTCAGTGTGTGTGTGTGAGAGAATGTCTGCAAGTGTGTGATTGTGTCTGTCAGTGTTTTAAATGCAAAGTTCCACAGTCACACCTACTGTTTATTCTGGTGCAGGTGCATTGCCATTCATTTGAATAGCACCCCAAATACACCTCCCACCGTTTGATCGCTTGCATCGGAACATGCGGTACAGCAATGCCGTGCGTTCCAATGAGTCACGACTTAATGACCAACGACAAATGTGGGTCCGGAGGTTATACAGGTTGAGAGCCACTGGTCTAGAGTGAAGTTGGGCAGAGGGAGTTACAGTGAAGGAGGCTACCATGGGCCCCAATACTCATGCAGATGCAGGGATTGAGGGGTGTGTCCCTAATAAAAGGCCAGATTTGGCTTCTGGATTGAAGAGTGTGACCCGGACACTGACGAGTCTGATACTTCTCCTAGAGAAGAACACTCTGGCCTAAAGACGTGTCCGGGACCAGAACAAGTCAGCTCTAATGATGACTTCTGCAGGTCCAGGATGCAACTGAACCACTGTAACTGTCAGGATACTCAGATATACATTATCTGGCAGAGCCCTCAACAACTGTTCTCTCAAGAGGGGAGAACAACCCAAACCATTGTTAAACAATCACCAGGGGACATTCCTTTTTAGACCTCAAAGCTGTGGTTACTCTGGCTAGGCGTTGGCAAATTCCTGCATGGAACAGGATCACTGGGCTGACATGGACCTAACAGACACCCAACTTCAGCCATAGTTTTCTTTTAGTTTAACATTTTTGGACAGGATGCAGAAAAGTTAGAATCTAATTCCTACTTCACCAAAAAAATACAAAATGTATTCCTGTGGCACATTGGAGATAATTCCTTTCCTGTTGTGTCCAACGCTCATCCAGGAAACAAGGCGAAATCTCCTAAATGGCAACACAAGTTTCAAGTGACTTCAATTTCAGACAGTTTTCTAAATTTTCATTGGCAGGTCCTTGTGTCTCATCTTGGAGGAAAAATGTTACTTTCATTAAAAATATACAGTAGAGAAATTACAACACAAAGCATTTTGTTAAAACGCAAATGGCAACAGGATAGAAACATGGAACTCCAACCAGAACTGGGAGGTTTCCAACAAGAGTTGCAGTCAAGAGTTATATGAGGTTTGCACAAAGTTTATCTTACCGCCATGATTAAAGGAGAACTATGAGGTGAGTGAAAACCACTCACTCATAGTTTGTACCGACGTGTGATAATGAAACTGTCACGTCGGCTCAATAGATCGGGAACGTCGGCTCAATAGATCGGGAACGTCGGCTCAATAGATCGGGAAGTGAACGAACACATACTGTCGCTCGCTCACTTCCCGGTCATCTCTCTGCAGAGAATGGTGACAGTCAGTCACCACCCCCTGCAGGGATTCCCCCCTCCTCCAGCGCTGACTGGAGGAATGAACGGGAAGGGGGCAGGTAAAGCTGGCTGTGGATAGGCAGAGCCAGCTGTCAATCATGCAGCTGGGTGGATCTCGGACAGTAATGTCAGGATCAGTCCAGGCTGCGGCGGTCTCAGTATACCATGAACTGCAGCTTGCAATGTACTGAGCTTTGGGTCACGGGAGGTTAGTAAATGTCCTCCAGTGACCCTTAAGAGAACTATGGGGAAAAACACTTACCCCATAGTTCTTTTTTAAACCTAACCGATGAAACGCGTAAAAATTGACTCTTCTTGTATTGGGGAGCACGTCTGTAGTATGCACATTTGGATTACAACTTAATAAACATTGGATTCATTATTTGAATATCCGGCGGTGTGCGGCTGTTCTTTTAAGCTGTCCATACACCTATAGATTATATCTGCAGACTTTCTATGGTCAAATGGAAAAAGTGAAACAGATTCCTCCATCTACGCTAAACTGTGTGGATGGAGAAATCTCCCACTGGGCCAAGCTTCAGTATCTTGCTAGTCGGCCCCGCTGGCTCTCAAAATACCTGAACAATGCCGGCATCCAATCAGATTGTTCAGGCGTTTTGACAGCCAGCGGGGCCGACTAGCAAGATACTGAAGCTTGGCCCAGTGGGAGATTCCTCCATACACACAGTGTAGAGTAGCTGGAGGAATCTGTTGCACTTTTTCCATCTGACCATAGAAAATCTGCAGATAATCTATAGGTGTAGGGCCAGTTCAGTGAGTCATTGGGGTCGATTTACTAACCTTATAAAACACACCACAAACATGTATACACCTCTGTAGTGTGTTCCCTCCCAGCATGATCTATGGGTGGAATCTAAAACACCTTTGTAGTGTGTACACACCCAGCAGGTGTGTTGTGCAAAGCCTTGCATGAATTGCAAGGTGATGTTGTGTAAATTAGCTCTATGTTGTGTTGCTTGCGTTGATGAATGCAGGAATGTAAATGCATGAGCTAACCATTTTTGTCTAAACTGTGAAGCAGCATTATATATGCATCATGTGCATGATTTTTCCATATATGGCATTAGTGGAAATATGCTTTTAGAGACTTTTTGGTTGATAAATACGTTATGCTGTGTAAAAATCACACGCACCTAGTGCGTGCGTGTGCTTAGGTTAGTAAATCACCCCCATTGTGTCACATTACTTTCTCATGGCCATTGTAAAAGAAAATCTGTACGGACTTGATTACTGCCAATTTCTATAGATTTTAGGCGAGTGGAAGCAATGAATCCTCGTTGTCGGCATTCTAGTACACAATCTCTAGGAAGGACATCTATTCCATGAAAAGTGCACATTTCGGAAAAATCAATTTGTTGAACTTTATTAAAAAATATAAAAATAATATTTAAACTTTTACACAAATATAAAAATCAGAATTTAAATAAAATATCAGATTGACAAGATAAAAAAAAATCAGACACACCACATAACATATTTCTCACACACAAGCAAAAGAGACACGCACCGTAACAAGTGCAAAATAAAACCTTGGCTTTGTGGAACATCCCGACATTATGAATTTGTAACTGGAACTCCGTAAGGTAGACAATCTTATTGCTGATCTTCAACTCGCTGCCATCCCTGAATACATGTAAACACATTTTCCAATGTGTGGCTCATTGCAGACAGCAAATACCAGCTAGTTAGCATGCAACACATTGTAACAAAAATATACTTTCATAATGTCATTAAGTAGATTTGCTGTGGTATATACTGTATGTGATATAACAAGTCCCACAGTTATTGGACAATAAAAAAAATTGTACAAAAAGAATAATGCATGTTTTACCCAAAAGTCAAGGCCACATATTAACCATTTAAAAATACAGGTTTCACCTCCAGACTGTTACCTAGTGGTTTGTGCAAGCCTTGGGGAACCTTGCAATGTGAAGGACTGAAGAATAACTTGAAACTAACGTCTGCCTGTAAAGAGAAGAACACTTACCTGTTCCATCACTAGCATGCGTTGTCTCTTGAAGAAGAGGTATAGTGGCTGACAAATCTTCAACAACTCCAACACGTCTGGGTGTGTGGGATGGCTGGACCCTTTCTGAGAGATGTGGTTTGATCTGCCACCCCCTACGTCACTACTGATGTAGGAGTCAGCAGATCGAACCACATTGCACAAAGGGGGAACTAGGCATCCAACACAGCAGATCGAACCACATTGCACAAAGGGGGAACTAGGCATCCAACACACCTAGAACAGCAGGATGATGAAGAGCTCCGAGGTGCTGTAGCTCTTGAAGTGAAGATCAGCAGCACAGGTAGGTGGCAGGACAGGTAAGTATTAATTATTTTCTTTACAGGGAGATCTTCATTTAAGTTTTATTTAAGCGAGACTCACTTTAAAGGAAACCTATCATGATTAAAATACGCAAGCTGCAATTGCCAGCTTCCTCCTATGAAAACGCTAACTTTGAGCTACTGACTCCTGACAAGTATTGTGATTATTTCGGCTTTTTACCCGACTTTCATTTCTACTGTCCAGACACATTTAAACAGCTAGCACTTTCAGAAGGAAGCCAGCAATCATGCTTCTCTCATAAGTGTATTTTAATGGGGCAGTCCAGTCAAAAGGGATATTTACACTTAGAGAGTCATGGGTCGAATCCTTCCCGTTGGTTTCAATCTCTATGTGACCTCAATGATAAGATCATTGCCTTGCCAGATTCTCACCTTGGATATTCTCTCTACCAGCTAAAGCAGGAATGTTTTACTTTAAAACTTCTCCTTCTCTTGCTTTCTTCCCAACATAAAATAAGTGTAAGAGTTCATTTGCATGGGCGATAAGCAATTTCGGCCCCATGCTCAGGTTGTGTTCATCCAGCCGCACGCAGCAGAGGCGAAGGCAGATTTGTACCTGAACAGTAGCGGCTAATGCAAGCAGCTACATGCAATTAGGGTCTCTGACCGGCCCATGGATGCAGATAGTTTGTGTCCGGGACCTGCGGTTTTATCTGCAGCTAATCACATAGTACGTATGCAGTCATAGCACAGATTGTTACTGCATCCAAAAAGGGGATTTAACTGCAGCTGAACACAGCAGCCTAATTGTCCATATGTATGAGACTTAAAAGTTGAGCAGGGAAAATTCAACATCCCTTGTACATGGTGTGAAAGCCTGGAAACTGGAGAGAAGATATATCACTGCTGAAGTCTGTAAGAGACTGTTAGGTGCTTTACCATTCCAGGATCTATCAAAAACTGAGATTGTCAGTTCTGATTGGACGTGACAGACTTGAGACTGTAAGGTAGAGAAGTGAATTCATCTTCATAAATTGTTTTAGTTATTGTGATTCAGCATGTCGAAGCTGATGTTTATATCTGTTAGCATGAAAGTGTTCCAGGGACAGCTGTGCCTATGAAATGTAGCTATGCCTATGGAACGTTCCCCTAAAATGTTTTATTCTGAGTGGACAAAAGTGAAGAAAAAGCAGCATTCCGTCGCAGACACTAGCGGCCCATAAGGCACACAGCTGCCCGTCGCAGACACTAGCGGCCCATAAGGCACACAGCTGCCAGTCGTAGACACTAGCGGCCTTTAAGGCACACAGCTGCCAGTCGTAGACACTAGCGGCCCTTAAAGCACACAGCTGCCCGTCGCAGACAGTAGCGGTCCATAAGGCACACAGCTGCCCGTCGCAGACACTAGCGGTCCATAAGGCACACAGCTGCCTGTCGCAGACAGTAGAGGCTCTTAAGGCACACAGCTGCCTGTCGCAGACAGTAGCGGCCCTTAAGGCACACAGCTGCCTGTCGCAGACAGTAGCGGTCCATAAGGCACACAGCTGCCTGTCGCAGACAGTAGCGGTCCATAAGGCACACAGCTGCCTGTCGCAGACAGTAGCGGTCCATAACGCACACAGCTGCATTCCACAGACCCAGCTGTACCTACATTTGAGAAAAATATTACTCTTCAGGTAGAACTTTGGAAAAAATAAATACTATTTCAATGTTTAATTTCTTCCCCCTCAAAGTACCAAATGCAGATACATGAAGCTAGACTCTGACATCCAGCTCTCTTTAGGAGTCTTGATTAGGTATACTGGCTTCCAGGCCACATGACACCGCTCTCTAGAACTGCTCAAACCTCTGGTCACCCCAATTGACTAGAACTCTGAAAAGCATAAAAAGGATTCTAAAAAAGTTGTGCAATATGTACGTAGTAATATTTAAAAAGAAAAAAAGTCATACACAAGCCAAAAGGTTTTTAAACATCTGAAGGTAGAAACTCCCTTTGAATGAGGAACTTGCAGTTCTTTGGGTTCTTAACTTCCATAGGAAGGAAATGCAAATTAACTGGTTGATGCATCCCAAATGATCACTGAGAAAAGATCTTAGAACAGTTTGGGGAGCTGCCGAAGATGGTCGACATCTAAAATGTCCTCAAGAGAACCCGCTGGACCCGTCACTTTTCTCCCCAAAGAATTTGCGTCTCTTGTGTTAAAAAGCGGTGAGTTTCGACCATTCTCTTTATCGTGGTGGCCTTTAAATTGTGTATTCTCTGACAAGAGCTTGGATCTAGGGTTAATGTCTTTAAGAAAATGTAGAGATGCCTCATCGGATGTTTGTACAGTTGGAAAAGCCTTTTTTGGCATCTCGTTTGTAATGTTTCTCAATTTATTTCCCTCCGGATGATATACAAATTCAACTGAGGCTTTGTCTGATGCTCTAGGTGTTGCTTTAGATTCAGAACTCAAATCCAGGCTCGGATTATTGTCGGACAGATCAGAGAAAACCTTGTTTCTATCAGTTTGGCCCACTGTGTAACCGGTTTCTGAAGGTGGATCCTCATCATCACTGCTGTCATTGCTCTCCATTAGGGCATAACGCTTCAGGTACTTCTTAGTGGCAAACGACATATTGTTTGGTGAAATTAGACTTAGCCCGACCATGCTCCTCTCAGAGGTCCCAGGAAAAAGATTATGGAAGGAGGAAGAGTCTAGATCTTTGTTCCGGTTGGTGTGGCTGAGGGACAGCTGGGTCAGCTGGGACTCGCTCAGATACTTCAAGGCGATGGCATTGGCTTCCATACTTAAATCAACTCCACTGGGCACAAAGCCACTCAAGCCAAGATTTGTAAAGGACATGTAGTTTAGTCTTGGGATGATGGCATCTGGGTTAATACAAGCCAAGACACTGCAGAGAGATAATTAATATGTTATTAGAACAAAAATACTTAACTGATCTAGAACAAAAAAAGAAGAAAAAGCACCTGTAATGGTAAAAAGACCACTCCATCTATTACCCCTCTGGTTAAAAGCCAGATCGTACCCTAAAGCTTCTGCGTTATTCAGAACTTTATTTTTGAGGGGGCTGTGTGGATGAGGATAGAAGTGGGGTGAGGGTGACGTGCGGCTTCAGTTTAGTATGGACCGGGGTGTCCAACTGGTATGGGTGTAAACAGAAAAGACAAACAAAGTCTGAGGCGCAACTACCATGGGGATGGACAGATGAAAAGGGGAAAAGGTGGGCTGGGGCACGTAGGGTTAATAGGTGCAGGTGAAAACAGAGGCAAGTTGAGGGGTGTATATTGCGTATTTTCAGCTGCACCTATTTTGTTTCCTCTCCCTCCTTGATACTCAATACTCCACGGAGGAGAAATATCAATATACTGCTTCTCGGGCAGCATTAACCCTGCGTGCCCCAGCCCACCTTTTCCCCTTTTCATCTGTCCATCCCCATGGTAGTCATATGACAATGGACTGCGGTCTCTTAAGCAGGCTGCCAGTAAATGGGAGTTTGCTTAGTACAGGAGCATTGCTGAAGAAATAAAAGCAACACTACCTGGGAGTGAACTGTTCCCGCTTTCTGACATTGCCCATGTTGTAAAAGCCTTGGTTGCAAATTGGCTTTAAAGAGGGGTTTCCACTCTGAGTGAGGCTGGGTGTGATCCTCTCCCAGGGCCAGACGTTTAGGTTATGTTAACATTTGAGTAAAAGGCCACTTGAACATTGAACAAAGAATCAATATGGCAATTACCATGCATTGTCAGCAGTGTCTGCACTGTTCAGCTTCACTTCAGATGGTTGAGTGCCAATTTCCACTCCCAGAGACTTCAGCTGCTTGAGTGTGGCCTTCTGTACACTGTGTTGGTCACTACGGCGGGGGTTGCGTGCCACATAATCCCTGGGCTTCTCAGAAACAGATTCGCTTGCTCTGGAACTAACCCTGGAAATATTTTCACAAGACTCCTCACTGGCAGAGGACGAGGTCTTCAGCAAATTGTTGACTTGGTTCTGGAACAAGGAAATTAAATGACGTGACATAAGCAATTTGTATTAAAGGTGCATAAGAAACAAAAAGATGAGGTTTCCAAGATCCTTTTATATTATGAAGATGTTTGGGAAGCACAAAGATTTCACTGATAGCACTAGAGCTTTGTAGGTCCCAAGTCATGGTTTAAATTACCACTAGGTTACGAAGCATAGAATATGTATCCGGTTCTCTTTATGGTGTGCAGTACATTGCAGAAAGTTTAAATAGTAAACCCCTCAGAAAGAGGGACTGATGTTAATGGCCCTAAGCCTGTGGTGCGCAACTTGCAGCCCCCTGGTACTTGCCTCAATCAGTAATGTGAGCATTGATTTGTAGGGGGGCTATAGCAGCAGCGATTTCTAGCAGTCTAATGTAACAAGCCCCGTGTCTCTAAAAGTCTCCAGCGCGTCTCCAACTAGGGATGCACAGATATTGTTTTTTCGGCATCAAGTAAGAGTACCAATATTTTTTTCCGGCACTCGCAGATACCAAATATCGATATCGGAAGTCTCATTAGGAAGCCGGGCAGTGTGTAATGGCTTGCCGCCCAGATTAGCCGTCTCCATGCGACAAGGATGTATGGAGCCGGCTTTCTGGCCAATCAGGAAGCCGGGGTGGG
>NW_017306374.1:459179-468292 GCF_000935625.1 Nanorana parkeri
AGTAATGACTTCCTGATTGGTCCGATAAATGACTTGCCGCCCAGCTCCCTGATGTTCCAGTATCGGGATAGGCATCGGGAGCATTTGGGCGAGTAAGAGTACTCGCCCCAAATACTCAGTATTGGTGCATCCCTAACTACAAACCACATTTTGCTGTTCTCAGGGGGCACAGTTGAGGCCCCTATACCTTGGAAGATGACCTTCACTGCTTTAACCACTGCACAACATGCTGGGGCACATCAAGCAAGTCAGCAATACAATAATATACAACTCAAGCTGCCTCTCAGTTAGCAAAGTCTTTGTGACATCCCTGCAATCCTGGGCACTGAAAACAAGACAGATTTATGGTTTTAACAGGATGAAACAGATTAAAAAAGTCAGTTAAATATATTTTTCCCTATGATAAAGAGAAGAGAATTGTCCCCATTGACGACATACAATAATGGGAAATACACAAATCACACAATTGCAAACATATCAATATACTTACAAGTAAACCTTGATAAAACCTCTCTGAAGCCAGGCTGGGGACAGACAATCCATGATCTGAAGTCTTTTGGTTTTCCGGGTGCTCTTGAGATGCATCATAACCGCTGGCACTTGTTGAAGATCGCCCATCATGCAGAAGCTGAGAAGACTGAGGCTCGTTCCTTGTATTACATATGCTGAGAATAGAAAGATAAAAACACGGTCAATAAGCTTTATAGGAAACCCAAAACATTTTTTGTAATGAGAACATTGAGAGCCTTGAACTATTGTAATGCTGACCTGAGAAAAAAACAAACATTTCTACTTGACTTTCCCCTTTTTCCACATGAGGTATGAGGTTCCAGATTGTCATGAGGGTATTTCATATAAAACATTTACAGTTTTGTTTTTACCCACAATTAATGTTTTTCTGCTTCCTGGTCCTCTTGTGCATAAGTGATGTAATTGTGCCCAAGCATTGCATCCTGGGAAGGTTACATCAGCAGAGCATTGCTGGGAAATCTCACAAGATCTCAGGGAAAGGCATTTTCCTCCCAAGATGATGTGCATGGTCACATGTCCTAGTCACATGTGCCAGAGATATAGTAATCTGCCCTTCGTAAAAATGGCCACCGTGAGAAGAATGGGGAGGAAAAGAAAAAAAGGGGATGCAAAGAATACAAAGCCGGCAATTATCTATAGGTAGCTGTTTGTAGATTGTCCTTTTTAGATTGTAAGCTCTCACGGGCAGGGCCCTCCTTAGCATCTGGTCTTGAATTGTATTGTGATTGTAATGTCTTCCTTATATTGCAAAACGCTGCGCAAACTGTTGGCGCTATATAAATCCTGCATAATAATAATAATAATTACTAGACATATTTAAAAGGCGTATTTGTTATCATTAGAAGAAATGGGTAAAGTTCCTCTTTAACAGTACAAACTGAAGTGAGAAGCGAATAGGTTGCCATGGACAACGACCCCAGTTTTTGTGCACTCCAGTTTTGACAAATTCTCTCCATTATGTTTAAAAAGAGAACTATAGCCCAAGCTTTTTGGCCATAATTCTCTTAAGGATCACAAGACATATACTAAGTCCTCCTGTGACCCAAAATTCAGCTCCCGCACTCCAGCCGGGACGGATTCCACCAATATAGTCTGGATCCAGCCCGCTGGTTGATTGACAGGCAGGGCCAGCCCCCTCCCTCATCCATTCCTCTAGCGAGAGCTGGAGGAACTGAGAGGGGAGAATCCTTGCGGGAAGTGGTGACTAACCGTCATTGCTCACTGCGTGGAAAAGATCGGGAAATGAGTGGTCAGCAGTATGTGATCGCTCATTTCCTGATCTAGAGCCGACCTGCGACAGCTTCAGTGTCACACAAGGGCTCCAAATATGGGGGAAGTATATATTTTACTCACCACTTAACTCTCCTTTAGGCCTCATTCACACTGGATGTACACCCGTAAACAGCCGATCCCAGGAAGGACAAGTGCTGAGTGTGAAAGCTGCATATTCTGTAGCCAGCTTCAAATGTTGCCAGTCACTGAGCTATTGAGCAAAATCTGCTGGAACTGCTGTGGCAATTCAATGCGCCTGAGCTACAAAAACACTAGCAGCAGCGATTCTGCAGCCACTACATGAGGTCTCCTGACAAAGCCTTAAAAAGCAAGTTAATGATGATGCACAAATGCACTTGTATGCGTTTTTACACATTTAAAGTACAAGAAACAAAAAAAAAGTTTTCAGCAAGATAAATATAAAATATTTAATACAAATAGTTTACAGTGATCACTTGCAGCCAGCAGATAACACGGAGGGTGCAACTGGAGCTTTTCTGCTTAGTAATTTACTGCTATGCTGTGAATTGCCTGTGTATTTGACCTACTACTATTCAGAACTGCCTACAGACTGCATACAACAGATATGTAGTGCTAGGCTTTCTTATGAGAGAACCCAATAGCCTCTATAAACCTAAGGGCCGAACTAGAAGACGATAGCTGCTTTGTGTTATACTCAGCTGGGGTCGGCACATCAGGGTTCGCATATTATGTTCCATTTATAAAATGTGGCCTACTATGTATAACGTCGGTTGGTTCATTCATGGAGTTCCTTCTGCGTAACGCAGCAAACGTTGTGACATGCGGAGAGCCGGTCATGTGACTGTCTCCTCTCAGCTATTTTTTAATTACTATACTACAGTTAGGTTTCAGTCACTGCTACGTAGTGGGTGCGTTTTGAGATTCCTGTGGCAGGAATCCCAAAATGCCATTTAGAAGTTGCAGCTGTCATCCATTCAAGTTAATGATCAGGTGACAGTGGCTGCATTTGAAAGTGACAGTCCGCATGTAATTGTATGCAATATGATTACATGTGGTTAAAAGTAGATCACCATCCCCGTTAGCATCGATTGTCCCCTAGATCTAGCAATAGAACATTATACATGAAAAGGATGTGAAAAAACAAAAAAAAAATTAATAGAGTCGGGAGTATTAGTATTTTTTCTGTTTGTTGAAAGCATCCACCCAGTCCTACAGTCTGGAGCAGATAAGCATCCAACTGACATTTCAAGATGTGGGCGGAGAGGGAGGCATTGAACCATGCAAGAGGAGGCATGCGTTCTAATATATATACACATCTAGATATATATAGCAACATAAAAAGCTACAATAAAATCTGAGCTTGCAGTTTTACACAATTCCTAACTGTAGATTTTTTTTAATATCCAAACAGACAAGAACTTCTATAAGAAATAGTGGCTAGGAAAATATTGAGATGGTTTGGGCTTAAACGACACTAAACTCAGGACGTACATTTCAAAAATGTATTCAAAGTACCTTAACTATTAACAAAAATGTATCTTATTTGTGTATCACGCGGCTGTAGAACCTCAAATCATCTCTGAATTGGTGCCGACACTGTCCTTCCTTCTGGAGGGTGGCTACTTTTTGTTCCCCATGGTGCCTGCGTGTGTTGTAAAGTAGTCACCACTCCAAGCTCACTCCTGTGATGGACTACAATGCCAATACAAATTAGTAAACTAAACCTGAGATTGTAGTCCATCACAGGAGTGAGCTTGGAGTGGTGACTACTTTACAACACACGCAGGCACCATGGGGAACAAAAAGTAGCCACCCTCCAGAAGGAAGGACAGTGTCGGCACCAATTCAGAGATGATTTGAGGTTCTACAGCCGCGTGATACACAAAGAAAAATTCAAGTACTTTAACAATTAACAAAAATGTATCTTCTGAGTTTAGTGTCACTTTAATATTGATGAATTCTTAGCTTAAAGTGTGCATCACCTTGTTATTACCAGATTCTCCCCGATGTCACACACATCTGTAACGTAATTTTTTTATTCCATTACACGTCTATATATTCCATATTACAATGACAAAAATGTTCCTGTCCTTATGTCGCCTTATTCTGTAACTCGCAGATTAGCCTCGCCTCTCATATTGCCAAAACTACCCAAACTGGATACTCTATGTATGAATGTACTGAAGGTCACTGTAGAAACGGAATGGTGACTTGACTACTAGAAGTGCAAGAAAAAAAATTTGAATGAAAAAGGATTTAGAGCACACGAGATGGAATCACACAAGTGACAACAGCAACAGTCACTTACAATTGAAAATAGAAATCGAACGATGTGAACTTCTTCTTCGGTTGTTTTTTGTCTCCTTTTTGATCGACTCTTGCTCTTTATTCGAAAATATTTAGGACTACAGGATTTCCGCATAGATATTAGATTATTATTACTACAGGTTATTATATAGCTCCAAAATGAATGCATCACGTTATAGGACGACACATTCACATCGGTCCCCACACTCAAGGAGCTTACAATCTGAGGTCCCAATCTCCCATACATACACATACTGGGATCAACTTAGATAGGAGCCAACTAACCCTCCAGCATGTCTTTGCGGTGTGGGAGGAAACCAGAGTCCCCAGAGGACACCCACACAAGCACAAGGAGAACATGCAAACTCCGGGATTCAAAACGAAGACCCCAGTGCAGCAAGGCAGAAGAAGTGCTAACCACTAAGCCACTGCGCTGCCTAGATATTGGCAAAGCTTTAAATCAACCACAGCCATCCAAAACTTTCAAGCAATGCGGTCAGTTTTTCTTTCCGTGCTCATAGTAAATCATATGCTGCGGACATTCCATGTACCAATAAACACAAAGATGCATGAAAATGATGGAAACCCTTTACATTGGAAGATACATTTCTTGCCAATGCTTAATTTACCTTATATCACCAATGATCTTCACTAAGATTCCCCCACCATGGGTTTCATAATGCCTCCCATTAAGAGATCAACCATCCAAGTCTTACCCTTTCTGCTGCATTATATGTGGTGCAACAAGTGCAGAAAGATGTCAAGTGGAAGATCCCTTCATAATGATGGCTACAGGTGTGTGTGAAGCCAGAAATCTGCTGGGGGAGCATTTGCCTCTATAGCCCCTTATGATAACTTGCCAAGGTCAATCCACTGACGACCACCCAAAACTGAAGACTCTAATGTCTTTATTGAACACAGAAGTCCATAAAAAGCAAACCTCTCTAAAGACTTCCATTGCACATAGTCCGGGCACCATCAAATCACAGTCCAATATAAGAGTATAATGGTTAGTATGAAGTGTTTAGAGAAACCAGAGATACTCACGGCTGCAGTGCAAGAGGAGAATGGCCAGCACAGTCTGTCAGCTGACTGCTCTCTGCAAAGCTGTACATGTCCACGGATTTTAAGGAGGAAGTGATGGTGGTGCTGCTTGTATCTTGCTCATTGTTCACAGCAGCAGTCAGAACATTACATAGCTCAGACTCATCCTGTTTGTTCAGGGACTCCTCTTCCTCAGGACATGGTGGGGGGTTCCAATACAGACTCGCACCTACAAGTAGAGACACAACATAGTTCAGCATTTCTCTCTCTCTCTCTCTCTAAAAAAAACACAGTAAAAACCTCTCTTATCCAGAATTAAAAAAACAAACAAAAAAAAACTGAACTCTCATCTAACCAGAAAATAAAAAAATCCTGTGTACTCATTGGTCTGCAGCATGTATTATCCTGGAAACAATTGTGTGTCTATTTGTCTTAATTTGCTTTTGATTACTGCATTTCAACATTAATATAAAGTCAATACAGAGTTTATGTTATGGTATAGTATGGGGTATGGCATTGGTTAGACCGATTTTTAATAGTAACTATGAAGCAACCAGAAACTACCAATCCCTGTGTTTGCTGGATAACGGAGAGTTTAATGTACATATAAGCACTGGCTGAAAAAACAATCAGCGACTGGAAACATATTTAAGGCAGAGCTGGAGAATTCCCAGGTAGCCAATGATCCTTTAAAATCCAGCTGGTGCCTAACTGTTGAGGTTTTTTTTCTAATTGTCATCTATGGAGCTGGCGCCTGAAAAAAAAAATCCTGCTGGCTCCTGTGATGTTTAGATTACTGTAGATGTATAAACCTTCACTTTATCAGGAGAGCAGAGGTCATCTGAAGTGACAGTTGCTGCTACCTAACCTACAGCATTGTGTCCCAGCTCCTGAGAGTGCATAGCAGAGACAAATCACAGTATTGTATTCAATAGGCGAGTGAATAACCAGATTGTGTGATTTGGCACAGAGCTATAAGAGCTGGGATGCAGCATGCAAGGTCCGGTACTGAATAAGACATCAATGGTGTCCTGTGCTCCTGACACTCAAGCTGAAGAGTCAGGCCAAAACTAAAAGGAAGAAATATTACATAAGTAAGCCTGAACACTCAAATTCGTGCACACTCCCCAATCTAGACTGGTCTTCTTTGGGTCAAGCTGGTCATCCAGGTCCCCGCTGCCTAATGACCAGCCAATGGGATGATGATACAGGCATAAGATGTTATTAGAAATGTCCCCATTATATACAATACATAAATCGCCATGTATAACTTTAATGGGTGCTGAAGTGGGCAACAGCTGGCACTGCAAAACCAGAACAAGGTCACCAGCACACCAAGGTCCACATTAGTGATCCATCCTTTATTGACGTTTAGATACAAATGGTGTCACAAATGCTAACGTTTTCGGAACCCTATATTCGGTTTCTTCATCAGACAAAGCAGTGAGAAAGGCATGAGATGGCGACGCAGGGGCACAGGCATGAGATGGCGACGCAGGGGCACAGGCATGAGATGGCGACGCAGGGGCACAGGCATGAGATGGCGACGCAGGGGCACAGGCATGAGATGGCGACGCAGGGGCACAGGCATGAGATGGCGACGCAGGGGCACAGGCATGAGATGGCGACGCAGGGGCACAGGCATGAGATGGCGACGCAGGGGCACAGGCATGAGATGGCGACGCAGGGGCACAGGCATGAGATGGCGACGCAGGGGCACAGGCATGAGATGGCGACGCAGGGGCACAGGCATGAGATGGCGACGCAGGGGCACAGGCATGAGATGGCGACGCAGGGGCACAGGCATGAGATGGCGACGCAGGGGCACAGGCATGAGATGGCGACGCAGGGGCACAGGCATGAGATGGCGACGCAGGGGCACAGGCATGAGATGGCGACGCAGGGGCACAGGCATGAGATGGCGACGCAGGGGCACAAACAGGCATGAGATGGTGATGAATGGGCACAGGCATGAGATGGCGATGCATGGGCACAGGCATGAGATGCTGACGCAAGGGCACAGGCATGAGATGGTGATGAATGGGCACAGGCATGAGATGGCGACGCAAGGGCACAGGCATGAGATGGTGATGAATGGGCACAGGCATGAGATGGTGATGAATGGGCACAGGCATGAGATGGCGATGCATGGGCCTTCTAGTGCTGCCTCTCCTTTTTCCCACTCGAGTGTTGTTATATAGACAGAAGACCAATGTAAAGTCTATGTCCAGGCCAAAATAAAAAAAAAATGCACTAAAGCATTGTCACTCTGGAGGAAGAGGCTGGGAGTGGTATGCGATAGCATCACGTCATCAAGTACAAATGCATTTCTCCACCCACAGTTCTTGCCCAGGAGACTACAGATAAGATTATAGCAGTCACATGACCGCTACTAAAATGACTAGAATAAGGTATTGGAAAAGCTATTTGTGCACTTTTAGTAACAAAAAGTTGTTAAAATATTTTTTGTTGCACCACTGGGGGTTCCTGGTGCAAATCCCGGTCAGGACACTATCCGCATGGAGTTTGCATGTTCTCCCTGTACTTGCGTGGGTTTCCTCCCACACTCCACAAACACATGCTGGAAGGTTTATTAGCTCCTGTGTAAATTGGCCCTGTATGTGTGCATGTTAGATAGGGACCTTAGATTGTAAGCTCCTTGCGGGCAGAGACGGATATGAATGTGCAGTAAAGCGCTGAGGAAACTGTTGGTGCTGTATAAAACTATAAATACCTGTAATAAATAATGTGCCTCAACTTTATTTATACTTTATACCTGCTTTAATTTTAAAGGAATATACACAGCGGCAGTAATTTTTTTTTTTTTACATCCCCTTTATGATCAGTATGCAAAGTAACCCCTCACAGCTATACTATGGAATACTCTTGTGGTGTGACAATTGCTATAACAAATAATCTTTAACATGCGCATACACACATATATATTTATGTATAAAAATAACAAATGCTCTCCAGATCAGTCTGAATCATGCAGGTCCACAGGAATGGCGAGCGACAAGTAGTGACTTGGCTATAGAGCCAACCAGGTCACAACACAAATGCTGCAGGCTGGGAAACAATGGACTATAGTGCCATCTAGTGGACACTTCACAACTACACACATTTATAAATTTCTCCCAAGATTTCTAGTTGGGGAAAAAAAAAGTGTAAAAGTTGTGTGAATATTGTGTAAGAACATTACAAATACACCCCAAGGTATATTTTATCCCTACAAAAAAAAAAAGTAATATTGCAGCTTAGCAGTCCTTAGATGTGGTGGCTGCATTTTTTTTCCGGGGGCCATTCACACTTGTGGGTTGTGGCAACGTGCACATTAATACACGTTGCCAAAAAGCATGGTACCACACCTGCAGGGCCATTTACATGACCCACATGCATTGTACAGTAGAGCGCCTTGCACTACAGTGCACCACAACGCACAGTGGTCTTGCTTGCTTTTTTCATGCCTTGTGGTGCGTTGGCAGCTCATTCATAAAGAACCGGTGCCATAACACACGTGACCACAACGTGTGTGTACAACCTCCATAGGAGCTGCAGCTAACGATTATTTTCAAAATCGATTAGTTAGCCGATTATTAAGTTCGATTAATCGGTTAATCGGATAAACTATAAAATAAAGTTTAAAAAATGGCTCCAGTGATAGGACTACTAGTTTGTATTGAGGTTGTAGTCCATCACAGGAGCAAGCTTGGAGCGGTGGAAGTAAAAAAGAAAAAAAAGATAG
The DNA here is from genome assembly GCF_000935625.1 of Nanorana parkeri. Classification (NCBI taxonomy): domain Eukaryota; kingdom Metazoa; phylum Chordata; class Amphibia; order Anura; family Dicroglossidae; genus Nanorana; species Nanorana parkeri. The sequence continues at coordinate 468,061 of NW_017306374.1, forward strand.
TGTGGTGTGCAATATAGTAAAATGGAAAGTATAAAATTATACAGCAATGCATGCAGAATGGCAACGGCTATAGAGGAATACAACAAATCCCAGCAATAGTACATAAGTTGGTGGTATTCTGCATTGCGCTGTATAATGTATTATTGCTGGGACTTGTAGTCCTCTATACAGCGCAATGCAGAATATCACCAGCTATAGAGGAGTACAACAAATCCCAGCAATACATTATAGA
>NW_017306374.1:469376-480906 GCF_000935625.1 Nanorana parkeri
GGAAATGTGAGGCGGGGAGGAGGTGCGGCGTGTGGAGCGTGGATGCGGGCGCGTCTGGCAGTGGCGAGCGTGAGGTGGGGAGGAGGTGCGGCGCACAGCGTGTGGAGCTGTGAACAGGGCCAACTGATCGGAAGCCGATTAATCGATTATTGAAAAAGTTGACAACTTTTTCAATAATCGATTATGTCGATTAGTTGTTGCAGCCCTAAACCTCCATAGCATAAATAGGCCCTCTGGCTTTTTTTATCCCTCTTACATTCACCTGGCGATACTGGCAGTAACCTACTTGCAGTCCTATGCACAAGCAGTGTTGTCACCCTAGGCTACACCTTTTCTCCATCATAACGTAAGCGGGAAGTGTTCTGTAGTCCAAAGGTGAATTAGGCAGGGCTGATAACACTGCTTGGGATTTCAGTGCAGCAGAGTGCCAAGGAAGTTAGGAGCTCACTGGATTTCTGGCAGATACATATTTTTCTGTACTTGCAGTATTTAACCCTTTGGCTGCCAGCGACACAGGACATATTTCCCTGACAGCGGGCCTCTGTAAACAGACTCCTGGCAGCTATAGCAGCAGGGACCGGTTTACCTGGTTGAAGCCAACTGACAGCTTTAAACTGGAAGGGATTCTGGTGGCTAAAACGCTGCCAGTAAACAGAACCCCCCTTGCCTTGCTTCCCAGGCTCTGCTGCCCCAGCATCATCAGGTGGCAGGGCGAATGACCAGCAACGTCCGTTCTCTAATCTCCTCCTTGCTGAATGAAGCCGGGAGAAACGCTGATTGCATCACTTCCAGCTTCTGAGCTGTCATTCCCCGGCTAGTGCAGCCAGGGATGAAGCTGACCAAAATAATTACAACTGCACCTCCATCATGTTCGCCATCGCCACGTGTGCCAGAGGGAGAGCAATAATTCTCGGGCCAATATTCAGTTACTCGAAATTGAGTAGCACTAAAATTTATGTATTGTTGCTGAGATTTTGGGTTTGATAAAGAGTTGTGCTAAAATCATGCAACATAAAAATTTGCAACTGCCATCATTTTATTCTACAGGGTCTGTGCTTTTAGGAAATATATCATTCTGGGGGGGAGGGGGGTTAAGTAATTCTTATGTGTGCACAAACGGCTCTGGCAGCGAAAGGGTTAAAAGGTAACATATGTAAATGTGCATTTATTAGAGAGACATACTGAATGTTTCTTTGCCCAGACATACACTTTAAAGGGCACCTCTCCTGAGGGAAATATGGGCCGGCCATTGCTCAACTCTTGTAAAATCAGAAGTACTCATCTGCATAGTTGTTCCCAGTCTGTGAATCACAGTTTCTGAAAAGCATGAAAGCCAGGCAACTAGCATTTCCAGGAGAGGTGCCCACTAGGGGAGCAACAACATTGTGGCCCACCAGTCAACGTGGGCGCTGGATTCTGTTCACACGGCATCTGTGAGAATGTCACCTTAACCCTACCTACCTTCTAACAAATCGCATTACATCCTGACCTGACTTCAAACTGAACCCTTAACACTTAAGGGTCTGATCTTTATTGAAGGGTCACAAGCGACATTTCATTAAGTTCTATCGGCCACAGCGCAGCCAATAGAATGCGGCAACAAAGCCAAGTTAAAAACAAGGCAAATTGCCTTGTCTGTGTGTTGGGCCAACACTGGAAAAAGGCGGCTGGTGTGAACAGGCCCTAAAGGAAACCTGTCATGAGAGAACTATAGAGGCTGCAGTTGCCGATTCCTCCACATAGAAATGCTTTAACCCCTTCATGACTGAGGCCCTTTTTTCATTTTTTGCACCCATGTTATATTCCACATTTTAGGCCTGAAAATGACGTAAAACCCCCCAACATTATATATTTTCTGAATGCCAAGACCCTATAGAATAAAATGGTGGTAGTTGAAAATTTTTATGTTGCGCAATATTAGCGCAACTCCATAGAGTTGAGAAACTCTGCTCTGCTGTATTTTCGGGTAGAGAGAAATGTACTCAGGGGGACGAAGCTCGTGTCCTGCCCCACTGCACCAAAAATGACAATCACTTTTGCCAAGCTACTGAATCCCAACGGTGTTCTATCAAAGTTTGTGACTGCCTTAGAATGTGTGACTGGTCACACATTTTAACGTCATCACGCCCACGTTTTCGGCGGTGGAATATGTGACCGGCAAAAGGTGAAGAATTCCAGCGCTTTCTGAGCTGTTCCAGGGCAGTTCGGCTTTGCAGATGCTATGTGCAGGAGAACCGATCTGCCCTGGAACAGCTGATCGGTCCTGAAATGTCACTTCTATCCGACTTTGTGGAATGTGAGATCGCAGCCACAAAGTCGGATAGGAGTGACATTTGAGGACCGATCAGCCGTTCCAGGGCAGATTGGTTTTCCTGCACATGCGATGTCGATCTGCGCTGGAATTCTTCACCTTTTGCCAATGGCATATTCCACCGCCGAAAAAGTGAGCGCGATTGCGTTAAAATGTGTGACTACGTCACCGGTCACACCACACATTCTAACGCAGTCACAAACTTTGATAGAACACCCCGTAATGTACAGCTTCAGCCTGCTGTATCCCAAAATGTTATGTACACTGACCAGTAATATGTGCAAAGGAAGGAGGATGCTACCTGTGCCGACTGCAATGCTCACACTGGTCTTCAGCATGGGCTCAGAACTCTCAGTCTCCGTGGCTACAGATTCTGCTGCTTTTTCTGCGCGGGAAGGTTTGAATTCACCCTGAGACGCCTGGGCTTCAAGCAAACGCTGGATCTGTAAAAAAAAAAAATTCTTTGCAATTAATCTTATATACACACAAACATGTATACAATTCCTTTTTTGCATGAAAGAGTTAAAAAGAAATGTATGCTTTACTGCTGACCTAAAAATAACAGTTGCCTGGCCCCAATACTTATTCTAGGCTAGTGACTCAAAGTACTGAAACCAGTGTATAAGCAGAACACACATAAGCATTTTCAAAAAGGAGATTTCAGCAATGGCAGCCACCATATTTTCCCAATACAGATTTCCCTTACACAGCCTCTCCAGTTAAAAAGGAGTGCACTTCGGAGGGTTGCCAGCTCAAGGTCATTAAAAGGAGAACTATGGGGTTAGGGATTTTCCCCATAGTTCTCCTAAGGGTAACGGGAGGACACAAACTAGTGTCCTCCCGTCACCCTAAGCTCAGTATATAGGGAGCTATAGCTCGCAGTATACTGAGACTCCGCAGCCGGAGGGGATCCCGACAATTATGTCTGGATCCGCCCAGCTGCGTGAGTGACAGCTGGCTCTGCCTTTCTAGAGGCAGAGCCAGCTGTACCCGCCCCCTCCCCTGTCCGTTCCGCCAGTAAGCGCTGATGGATCGGAGCAGGGAATCCAGTCCCTCCCATGTCACGGCAGAGAGCCGTGACAGGATCGAGGAGTGAACGCCGGTATGTGTTCGCTCACCTCCCGATCTACTGAGCCGACATGCGACAGTTTCATTGTCACAGGTCGGCTAGAACTATGAGGTGAGTGAAAAGCACTCACCTCATAGTTCTCCTTTAACTTCTAGGAGGAATATGAGAGGTGTGAAGTCTCTGAAATGAGCCATGCTGAGAAAGAAGACCGATCATTTCTTTATGGAGTTGCCACTGTTGAGCTATTTAAGCCGGGATTCTTGTGAAGAAAATAATCTCACCAACCTGAGCTTGCAGAAGTTTCAGCTGCTTGTCTTGTTCTGTTAATAACTGGTAGGCCTCTGTGGACAGTCCCCACATGCCACTGGGTCCAGGAATTGAAGGAGGTGTCATGACCATGCATGGGTTAGAGCTGCACGAGTTTACCGGCAAAGAGTCCCTTCTGCCAGGAGAGTTGGCACCATCTACAGGAGTGGCACACCTTGCCGTTCTGCCACAGTTCATTAACACGGGGCTGCAACAAGCATTCGGACACGGCATATTCTGATAAAACGGCATTACATTTCCAAGAGGTTCCGATTGGCTCTCCGGGCTCCTGTGGCTGATATGACTCACAGCTGGCCAGGAGGTAGGAGAGTGGCACTGAACAGGACCAATACCAACACAACAGCTGCAGATATTGGTCTGATGGCGGCAAGTACTAAAATTCTGCGTTGGTTTTTGGCCATCAGAAAGTGGCCTTGTCTGAAGGGGAAAGGTCGCATTGTGGTTGGGAGACAAGGATGACTGTCTAGAATAAGGCGAAGAGGTCAGTGGTGGTGGCTCTGGACAAGGTCCGCTCACGCTACATCTTAGGTCAAGTTCAGATGAGCCTTTGACCTGATGTACAGATGTGTCCGGTGATGAGCCAGTTCGAGGTGTGGAATGTGAGGAGGATGAAGTGGAGGATGATGTGGAGCTTCTTCTCGGCTGGCCATTGCTGTGGTAATGTGCTTTGTCCCCTGCAGAAGACTTCCCCCTGGACAGCTTTGTGGCTGTAGGTGTGCAAGTTTTGAAAGGAACAGGTAAAGGTTTTGGCATAGATTCCTTCCCATATGAATCGTGATGGGGATATGAACTGGTCATAAACTGATTGTTTACAACCTTTGGTGTCGAGGACAACGAAGGAGCCTTTTTATTGTTGATCTGTAAATTTTGTACTGCAGGTTTTGGTTCTACAACACTTCCAAACACCAAAGAGAGTTCAGGGACAGATGGGTGGATTTTAGTCACCTGTATTGAAAACAAAAAAATATATAAAGATTTTTGAATATTATGAGCAGCCTAAAAAAAACTTAAGAAAACTAAAATACAAAATGGTTTATGTGACAATTTAATAGTAGAAGTCACAGAAAAATAGGTATGGTTCAGACCTATAACTACAGAAGCTGCTTCAAATAAAAGCTGGCATAGTAAAGACAGATATTTATATGCAGACTATTTCTGACTTAGTAACTTTGAAGGAAAATAGATCTCAAGTTTACTACCTTCTGCCAAAAACATGGCCACCTTTAATTCATAGATTACCCTTTGCTTTCAATGTCATTCCAAAAGACTTCAATGAACAGTGTCCTCTGGTGGTCAGGGAAATCGTGGCAAGCTTACAGAAAAGGTGAAAACACCAAAACCATATACAAAAACGCTATAAAACTGCCCATATACCTTTATTATTATTGTTCAATTTATTTCATGCCCTCATCGAACAGTCGTTCAATTTCCGCTCGAAAACCCCATCATGCGCAGACCAATGTGGATTTCGATTATCGTTCGTTAGCAATACTAACTGAACGAATTTTGTCCATTGACAGAATGCATTTTCGTTTGCGCATGTGCAGTGTTCATGTTCAGATTTTCCATACGAAAACGCCACTAATCCATCGATTTTTGTACCATTCAAAAAAAGTAGGGCTGGTAATGATTAAAATTTTTGTGTTCGATTAATCGAAATTTTTTTTAATCGATTAATTTTGATTATAATGCACATACAGATCCAACTACATTGGCCTATACACATACAGCACAGCAATGAAGTAATAAAATTAACTAGGATCACACTAATCCAGCAGGTTATTAATCTCACGTGGGGCAACTCAGAATAATAAAGTGCTGGATTAGTGTGATCCTAGTTCATTGTATGACTTCATTGCTGCGCTGTATGTGTATAGGCCAATGACTTGGCTGGCGCTCGTGCAGAGAGTTTAAAAAAAAAAAAAATCAAAAAGATGAACGATTAATCGAGAAATTAATCGTTAATTTGCACAGCCCTAAAAAAAAGTTTTCCAGCCTGACCGATCAAGGAAATTCGGACAATTTTGATTGTTCACTTCCCATCAACTGGCCAATTATCCTACGAGAACCTGATTGTGTTCTATTTCTGAACGATAATTGCAAGGTGTATGGGCACCTTAAAAAGGAGAACTATGAGGTGAGTGATTTCCACTCATCCTCATAGTTAGAGCCGACCTGTGACACAGAAGCTGTCACAGGTCGGCATTATCGATCGGGAAGAGAGCAGAGACATGCACCGATCTGCTCACTTCCCGAACGTCTCCCTGCAGTGAGCGGTGACTGTCAGTCATTGCTCCCTGCAGGGATTCCCCCCTCCCCGATACTGCAGCGCTGAGTTGAGGAACAAATGGGGGAGGGGACGGCTACAGCTGGCTCTGCCTCTAGATAGGCAGAGCCCGCTGTCACTCGCGCAGCTGGGTGGATCTCGACAGTAATGTCGGGATCCACCCAGCACAGCTTTTGTCGGGATTTGCGACACTGCACAGCTTTTGCCATCATCCCCACTGGGTCCTCTTGACTGCACGCATGCCACAGTCCCATACTTCACTATGGATGAGCTGTACTTGGCTGGGCTGCTGGGTTGTTTCCATTTTTAATACAAAAGAGGATGTTTTTCCTTTTTGAAGCTGTCCTGGGGTAATCTGATGAGGTTCATTCAGTTGCAGCTAGTTCTTACCAGAGTTTCTGTATGAAAGCCAAGAAGGCAAAGTCTCTTGATTTTGGCACATGGTCTCTGCCATCTGTCTAGTAATCTGGTTTTAAATTTCTTTATTCTCCTTCCATAGTTTACGTTTATAACCTACCTGTTGGAATGAAGGATGAGGGTGAGGCGAAGGCCTAGGAGAGAAATCCTCATCTTCTACTCCAGAATCGTGGTCACTTACTGATAACTTAGTGGGAGATGCATGGTGTTTTCTGGAAAAGAAAAGTACCCACATAAGTGTTTGAAATACACAAAAACAGGAGCAGCCACAAAATACATTGTGAGCATCATGGTAAGTAGTAATAGAAGGCATTGTTTGGAGTTATATCATCTGGGCAGCCATGTTGTTTAAGTATATACTGAAGAAAACTTACCCAGCATTCGAAACAGTCTTGGAAACTTCACTAAGCAGATATGCTTCAGAATTCTGACTCTCAGTGGTAAGCTCAAACAACAAGGATGACTGTTTGGAGGATTCCACGTTCTGAAATAAATACACGCTTCAGAAATACTGCACTGTTACACACGTATGATTACAGGAAGGAAGGACGCAGAAGTAAAAACTCACTTTGAATAGATGGATAGAATCTTCACAGGCCAGCAACTGGTAGCCAAGCGGATCATGGCCAATACCTTGAATACACTCGTAGAACTCAGGCTCCTTGTGGGTCAGTGAGTAGAGAACAATGAGGAAGCTGCCAGACTCTGAAAGCACCCTGGAAAGACACCGGTAGTCACAAGCTGTTATTTTTCCATGTGATAGTTTTTCCATCCAAGGTACAACTAAAGCAGCAAGTGAAGTCCCTCCCGAGAACCCCCTACATCGTTACTGTGTCCTGCAGTGACTAAAGGGTTATTAAACCCTTGCAATGTTTTTGCATATATCTACTGCTAGCAAGCAGTAGATATATGCAAAACAATAAAAAACAAAAACCTTTTTTGAAAGGGTTAATACTTACCTGTGTCTCCACTGCGCACTCCTGTCCAAACATCTGAAAATTTCTCAGGCGGCCACAAATGATCTTGGGGCGGGCGCATGCGCAGTTCAGATTGACATAAACTTTATTTTTTTTTAAACTTTAGATTTTTATTAAATTATAAAATATCTGCAATACAACAATGTTGACTACATAAGAGAGAGAGAGAAGTCAGCGCTGGATCGGAAACCCGCACCAGCGCTGGAGGGACAGCTAAAAACTACAGGACAGAAGATCGCAATAAGAGGCATAATTTAAAGGTAAGTCCTTACATTAGCACTGTGGGGAAGGGGGGGGGGGAGACTTTTGCCCTTAATGTCACTTTAAGGGTCAGTGGGAGAAACAGCAGCCAGTGGGGGACATGCTACTTGGTCAGCTAGTATTGGGGCATAGAGCATTGCAAGAGAGCAACGTTCAGCAGAGGTAGGTTGCGGTCATTGTTCGGACAAGAATTTTCCACTAGGCTTTAGGTGCCCATACTATGTAGATGCCAGTACACAATGGCAAAGAGATCTACCAAAGCAAACTACCACTTGCTTTTTAAAATTCATTTAAGTCATCCTCTGTTAGTGGGGTGCCTTAACCTGGCACATGAAAAAACTAGAAAAAGGAGGATTAAAAAAAACAAAAAAAACTTTTCTATACTGAAAAGGGGAACTAAAGTCAGGAAACAGATTCCTAGGAAGTAGCGAATGTAGCTGGGTGGCCGGACATGGGGACTCCAGCACACAGGAGTTACATTAACAGCGGCAGCTCAATAGCGTAAGGCCTGGTTCACGCTGAGCGTTTTGTAGCGCTTTCTCTACCCTAAAAAAAAAAAAAAATATATAATATATATATATAACACACACACACACACACACACACACACACACATTAAATGTATGAATATCAAGTCCAAAAAGAAAAGGACCCAAAATTCCAACTGGTTAGGTAGTATTTGGCATCCAGGAAGATTCTTTGTGCAAGAAATAACATCCGACTGTCATTTGTTATGTGCGGACACCTTAAACCCGGAAACACACAAAGAAGCCACTAAGTGACACTTACCTTTCCTTAATTGATGAGCTGAACAGGTAGCGCAGACAGCTGGCCCAAACCTGTGGACTGTGAATGTGTGTGATCCCACTCAGCCAGCTGATTAGAACAAACACAGAAAAGGATCAGTAACCCAGAATATAAAATATAGAAAACTGTCAAATTATTCATTAAATTAAACTGCTTATACAAGAATCTTAACTTACATCCCGACAAGTGGAAGAGTATAAGCCTTTGGATCAGACTCTAGGACAAGAAGCAAAATAATTCCAGAACAACATTTTGCTGCAAAATATTTCAATGGAAGCAATGTGGCTTATACAAATAAACCTGCATATATAATTTTAGGACTAAACAGGTTAATGACATTTTAGCAATGTTAAAAATAAACAACCCCCCTGTTTAAACCTAAACTAGTGCTGTGCACGTACAGTGACTAAATACATGTCCCTTTAAGTTTGTTTGCTGTGGCACTTTGCTGCAGATGCATTCAATTTAGAATTCATCGAGTGTTTGGTAAATAGAAACAGACGCTTTAAAAACACTTTACCGCCGCAGTGCAAAGGACAAGCATTTGTAGAAAGACACTAGTATTATTTGGATTTTTTATTAAAGAACACTCAGAATAAAGAAGCTTACCCGCATTTGTGTGTTCCTTGAAGCTGTGCAATATTATTGTGACTGCTCAGGTTCCTGGCTAGGGCGGTGGGTATAATTGGGACAGGCTTTATGGGAGTACTTTCAAATGAATTTGCTACCGTGACAGCCGCCCAGCGAAGATCAAAGTGAAGATTGTCCATGTTCTCCGAGTAAGTGATATGAGCTCTCACGGTGAGCAATTTTGAAAGATCCAAGGCTTCTTTGCAGTGGAGATGGCTCTGCAGACCCTTAAAACAAAAAAAATACAAGAAATGATTTTTCATCTGCAAAACAATACAATTAAAGTCTGACGGCAGTCATTTCCAGCTCCTTCCTCCTACTTGACATTCAGAAAAGACTAGATCTGCTTTGTACATGGAATGTAGAGACACAAGAAGAGACGGGGGAGAAGATGCCACTCAAGAAGACAAACAGAAAATCACCATAATAACAGTATAATATATTCACAAGCCATGTATTGTTCCATAGGGTACACACAATGATTTTTCCCTTACTGAGCAGTGCTGAGGAAATATTATTCAAGATGCAGATATAGATAATATATATATATATATTAGGGCTGGTAATGATTACAATTTTCATGTTCAATGAATCGAAATTTTTTAAAATCGATTATCGTCTCTGCAGCGGAGACCGCTTTTCATTGGACAACTGAAAACAAGCTGTTACATATGAACAGAAAATGCCTGTTAAACGCACATAAAAAACACACAAAAAAAAGTGCTGAAACGCGGTCGCCCTGGTGTGAATGGGGTCCATCTCAGGCATGTTTCACTAATGTTTCCCAAGCAGCATACAGCCCCCTAAACCTTCTTTTTAGCCCTCGGACAGTTGAAGACTAAACATGCACATGCGTACAGGAGCACAGCTCTGAATACAGACAGTCTGCATTGATTTGTGCTCCTCTACTCATGCACGTTTACACAAGTCCAGCGTATACCCGCACACAGCCATTGGCCTCTGAGGGAGGATGTGCCCGGCACCTGTAGCTTCCTGGCAGAGAAAATACACGAGAATTTACAGGGGGGAATTTATCAAAACTGGAGAAAACAGAATCTGGAGCAGTTGGCTATGGCAACCAATCAGCATCTCTCTTCATTTTGCTCAGGTAAGATATGAAAATGAGACAGAGAAGCTGATTGGTTGCAGTGCAAATCTGCTCCAGATTTTTTTCTCCTCCAGTTTTGATAAATTCCCCCCATTGTTAGGCTGCAGGGCAAATGGAACCTCTTGTCTGAAAACTGTACTGGTATCATCAAAGGGACTTAGTCCCCAATTCACGATAAAGTCATCAGCAGACACAGAAAAGGCATCCCCGGCCTCCCTTTAGACAAGTACCCTCACTAGGCTATTGAATGACTGCACTGTAGAGCAAACCCGGGCATATCCTGGGGAGGAATATAAATTGCCAATTGCCAGGCAGTAAGAAGTTTTAATGGCAGAAAGATTACTACACAGTCTCTTATGCTATAAAAACCTACATGTCAGCATTTTTTTGCATAAGTACTTTACTTCCGTTTTAAATGTAACTTACTACTTGAAAGTAGTATTAAAATCTCAAACTTTTCAGTAATGAATCCAGATCAGACAATTCTACATTGCCCAGCAAAGTATTGCTTTACAATTTTGTTCAAACACCTTACAATCATCATGTTTCTGAACAGCTGCTTCCAACTCTCTCAGATTAGCTTCCCTGGACTTCCTGTCCAGTACACGATCTAAAAAGGGACAAAGCAGCCTCAGCAAATGTTTATCTACTAGCTTGAAGGGAAGGGAGTAGCTCGATTTGCTGTGTCTGTGGAGACCCACACAGTTTACTAGCACACAAGAAGCAGCGTCCATTGTAAGCGATTTCATCTGCATCTGAAATGGCTTAAAACTCTTTCGACTTTAATATCACTTTCAATAGTGCGTTTCCTTCCTTTGGTCAAATATATTCTTTGATGTATCATGCAAGGGAGATTTTGATTGGATAACACTTCAAAACAACCCTTTAGAACTTGTAGGCAAGCCAATTTATAATCAGACTAAGCAAATATTTTTTATGTTCAGCAGCAATAATGTTGTTGGCTGTATGTACACATGATATGCTGCAACCTTTCAGTGTCTGACCAGCCAATGTAAAATTCCAACAAAGCTCAGACCCTCTGATGTCTCACTAAACAGCCAATAAATAGTTATATCACAGTCTTGCTCAGATTAGACCCCTGCTGCCTCTTTGACCTGGTTGAAAACTACAATAAATGGTGGAGGAAGGAATATAACAGCAAACGAAGATGGCATTCAGTTACCAGGATGCATCTCTCAGGTAGATTTCATACACTATGCCTTAGAAGTGACTTGAATGAATTCATAGACTGTTTTTCTGTTCCAATAGTATATATTAGGGATGTTCAGATACCAAGTACCGTACTCGGGACTAGACTAGACTAGATAGAGATATA